>NC_088342.1:27730000-27977500 GCF_036884655.1 Musa acuminata AAA Group | reverse complement strand
GATTTCTTCTTGTTTCTTGGTGATTCGTTGGGGACGGATTCTTTAGAGGGGATTTGAAGTAGGGTTTGGATCTTCGGGATTCCGTTTTTGTTGGTTTACACGAATCGTAAATAGATTTTGGAGGTATTCATATTAGATAGATAGTATCTGAATGATAGAATTGAAGTTACGTGAGATGATTTTTGTTGGACTTATGGCTTGACTCGATGTAGTTGGTGAGAGTTGTACTCGAGTTAACAGGAATCGTTAATAGATTAACCTTCAGAAGATAAAATTATTAATTTAATTAAGGAACACTTATGAAAAATTTCCCATTCTATTTTCACTCTTTAATATCTTTTACTTACAATCATTTGCTGCATGAATTCTTTTTTCCCTTTCTCAATAGCCCATCGTGTGGCATAGATTGCTGCGTGTATATAAAGAAGGTTCGTGTAAGTGCTTGTGAATGGTTGTCAAGGCATGGCCTGCGTGACCGATTTAGACTTACCTACATTAAGTATAAATGTTTTAGGATTTTCAAGGATCGAAGAACATCTTGTATACTGTCTAAGTTCGAAATGTGTTAGTATCTATCTATACAAGTTGAGCACTTGTGCAACTTGTAGTATCAATAGCTTTAAGAGCCGCAAGCGCATTCTAAAAAATATGATTTAGAATCCAACTCGTGATTGGGTATGTCATATTCATTTTCTCGCATATCTTGATAGGCATGAAAATAAAAAAGTTAAAGCACTTGGAATAATATTTACTCGTATAGAGATGGATTTATAATGACATTCATGAAATTATGTTGGATAACTAACTAAAATGTTGATGGATAGCTAGATGTAGATAATGCTAAAATGTTGAACTAAAATGATCTGAGTAAAGATAGATTTTATACCGAACCAGTAAGACAGGTGGCATATATATGATAAGTAGATAAGATTTCCTCAAGGCAGTTGAGGAAATCTCTCAGCAGATGAGAAGCAGATAAGATTTCCTCAACTGCCTTGAGGAAATCTCATGTATATGATAAGTAGATAAGATTTCCTCAAGGCAGTTGAGGAAATCTCTCAGTAGTTGAGAAGCAGATAAGATTTCCTCAAGGCAGTTGAGGAAATCTCTCCGCAGTTGAGAAAAATCCTCCATGCTGAATGTGTATAACCTCCCTACTGAGTGTGTATAAATGGCTGTCAAGAACTCACTATCAAAATGTATTAGGCAATTATATCTTATACATTTCATAGTTTCTTCTACAATTTCTATCTGCAATTATATCTTATACATTTCATAGTTTCTTCTACAATTTCTATCTTTCTATCTTCTTCGCTTAATTTCTATCATGGTATCAGAGCTGTTTGCCTAGAGCAAGCTCTCTTCTCCGGAGTCCAACCATCCCTCTCGTGGCGACGCCTCCGCCCCTCAGCCGTAGCCATTCGCTGCAGCCTACTGCAGCACTTGCGGCTGCTAATATCAGATCCTAAAGGAAGCACAGTCACGACCTTTGTTTCTACCGTCGGCTGCTGCTCCCTTGCCAACCGAAGTCTTCCGCTGAAAACTCCGCTGCTCTTCCGGCCACCAAACTCCAATACTGCATTACTGCAACTATCTCCAACCTTGCAGATTTCTCCAGCATCGCTGCAAGCTGCAGAGATTTCTTCCACCTCGCTGCAACAATCTCTCCTGCACTCTGAATCGCTGCAGCCTACCAGTGCCTCTGGAAGAAGCAGCAGCCCTCTTCGGCATTGCATACAACTACTCTTCTACATCTGACGTCTTCATCATCTACCTCCCGCCACAGCCATCGCTGCCTTTCTTGCTGCAGATTGCTCGCCCATCACTGCAGTTCATCACGCTGCAGCCTTCTCTGTAGTTCATCGCGCTGCAGCCTACTCTGCAGCGCATCGATCTGCTTTTCTCCTCCTCCCTTCCTCCTATATCTTTACATCTTCTATAAAGATCACTTGACCCACCACAAAATATCTGGGACGTCTTCATTTTCCTCTTCTGTTATTCCTGTCCCTATTTCTGCAGGGACTCTGAGCACTTCTCAAAGTCTTATCACCATCAATGCTGCAGCACTCATTCCCTTCAAATTATCCAAAGTCGGCAACTACGCATCTTGGCGGGCACAACTTTCTAATCTTTTATTTGGCTATGATCTCTTAGGTTACGTTGATGGCTCTCTCCAGTGTCCACCTGAAGTGATCAACATCCCAGGCGAACCCAATCCAGTGCCAAATCCAGCCCACCAACTATGGTTATGTCAAGATCGCCTCATCCTCCAAGCTATTCAAGCTTCCGTTGCTGGATCCATTGCCCCGCTGATATCCTCATGTACGACTGCTGCAGAAGCATGGTGCAAATTACAAACAACTTTGGCAAATCGCTCGCGTACTCGCATGCTCGGACTTCTCTCCAATCTGATGAAAATGAAACATGAGGGAAGTACTATTGCTGATTATCTACAAAATATCAAAGTTATCATCGATGATTTAGCTTTGATAGGTCATTCTCTCAGCGATGAAGAAGTCCTAATCCATACCCTCAATGGTTTAGGAGGCGAGTACAAAGAACTGACAGCAGCACTTCGGGCACGTGACTCACCAATATCATTCGAAGAACTTTATGATAAGTTGATCGACTATGAGACGTACTTGAAGCATGATGATAAGTTACCCGGACCACCTATTACAGCTCAGGTCAATCAAAAATCCAAGAGGAAGAGCAACCAGTACAATAAGCACGTCAACAATGATTTGGCTAAGCTGCCTCCTAGCCTTATGGGGCCCAGACCAAACCCTCCTTACCCATATCAAGGTGGTAACTTTCATAATACTCAGCCGTCGCATCCTGACTTCACAGGCCGCCAACGAGTTGTTTGCCAACTATGTGATAAAGTTGGACACTCCGCGAAAGTCTGTCGGTCTCGTCCCAGACTCCCTACTCCATCACAATGGCCTCAAGCGAATTTCATGGCTACTCCAACTCCTACTCAACCTAATTGGATTGTGGATTCGGGCGCCTCTCATCACATCACATCTGATCTTCAAAACTTGTCCATCCACAACAACTATGACGGAAATGAAGATATCATCATCGGTGACGGTAAAAGAATTCCTATTACTCATTCTGGTTCCTCAACGCTTAGTTCACTTACCACAACCTTTACACTCGATGATGTTTTGTGTGCACCTAACATTAAAAGAAACCTCATTTCCGTTTCTCAATTCTGTAAACAAAATAATACATCAATTGAATTCTTTCCTAACTTTTTTCTTGTCAAGGATTTGAGCACGGGGGCATCCTTGGTCCAGGGCCAGAACAAAGACAACATTTATGAGTGGCCATCCACTTCACAAATTACCCTTCCTGCTTCTCACTCCTCAATCGCAGCTCCGGTTGATGTATGGCATCGTCGTCTTGGTCATCCCTCCCCTTTTATTCAGCAAAAATTACTTTCTCGTTATTCTCTTCCTACCTTGAAAATCAATAGCACTATTAATCATTGTGATGCTTGTCTTTGCAATAAAAGTCATAAACTGCCTTTTGGGACAACCTCTATTTCTTGCTCTAAACCATTTGAAATCATTTATACCGACGTGTGGGGCCCTGCCCCAATTCCTTCTTTTGACAAGTTTCGTTTTTATGTCATTTTTGTAGATTATTTTACTAAGTACACATGGTTATATCCTCTCCATCATAAGTCTGATGTTTCTACTGTATTTACCAACTTTCGAAAGTTGGTCGAGAATTTTTTTTCAATCTTCCATTAAAACAGTTTACTCTGATGGTGGAGGCGAATATCAAGCCCTCACATCCTGTCTCTCTGCTTGTGGTATACAACACCTCAAGTCACCCCCACATACTCCCCAATTGGTTGGTTCTGCCGAACGCAAACATCGGCATATCGTTGAAACTGGTCTCTCCCTTCTACATCAAGCATCCATGCCACCATCTTTTTGGTCAGTAGCTTTTCAAACTGTAGTTTATCTCATTAATCGTATGCTCACTCCAGTCTTACAATACCAGTCACCATTTGAAAAATTATTCCACAAACTTCCAAACCTTCATAAACTCAGAGTTTTTGGCTGTTTATGTTATCCATGGCTCCGTCCCTATGCGTCACATAAGCTAACACCACGATCTAAGCCTTGCACTTTTATAGGCTACTCTCTTGAACATAATGCTTTTCGATGCTATGAGCCCCAAACTAAAAAGGTCTTTATATCACGTCATGTTATCTTTGAGGAGTCTGTCTTTCCTTTTCAAAATAATCCTACCATGCAAACTACTCCGATAAACATACATCACTGGAATATCCCTCCGATCTCATCACACGAACCTCCAATGACACCGTCCAGTCCTTACTCTCAAGATTCACATACTACTATTACTCCAGTTCAACAGCTTCTCACTCCCTCTATTCCTCCACTCCCTTCCTCACAAGTTTCCCCCATTAATGAAGTCATACCCTCGGCAACATTGCCACTGGCTTTACCTTCTCCTAGATCTAGTGACATTGTTGTGCCGACGGTTGACCCGGTCCATGACAGTGACTCGCCCTCGGCTATACCACCAACACAATCTACCACTTCCACCCCCCCTAGACATCCAATGACAACACGCTCCAAAAGTGGTATTTTCAAACCACGTCAAGTCCTTGACTTACATGCTATAACAAATTCCTCCACTGAGGCCAGTGAACCCACTACAATCACTCAAGCTCAAAAATCTTTTCACTGGCATAAAGCCATGTGTGACGAATATGATGCTCTCCTCCATAACTCTACATGGACCTTAGTACCCTTTCATCACACACAAAATATCATCGGGTGTAAATGGGTCTTTCGAATTAAGCGGAACCCAGACGGATCCGTTGCCAGATACAAAGCACATCTAGTCGCCAAAGGATTTCATCAACGACCTGGTGTCGACTTCACAGAGACATTTAGTCCCGTTGTTAAACCCACAACAATCCGTCTTATCCTGAGTTTGGCTATCTCAAAGGGCTGGCACATACGACAATTGGATGTTAACAATGCCTTTTTACAGGGGTCACTTACTGAAGATGTCTTTATGCAACAACCTCCTGGTTTCGTTCATCCTCAATATTCGAGGCATGTCTGCAAACTTCAAAAAGCTATTTATGGACTTCGTCAAGCTCAAAGGGCTTGGTATAACGAGCTTGGCTCGTTTTTGACCTCAATTGGCTTCATCAATTCAAAGTCTGATACCTCGTTATTCATTTGCCAGCACAATGGAAGCATAATATATCTTTTAGTATATGTGGATGATATTATTATCACAGGAAATAATCCTTTGAAGACTCAGGCATTTCTAAAGCACTTGGCCGATCGATTCTCCCTCAAAGATCTAGGAACTTTAAGCTACTTTCTGGGAGTGGAAGCAACATTTACATCTTCAGGTCTCTTCCTATCACAAAGAAAGTATATTCAAGATTTATTATCAAAGACAAACATGCAGGATGCGAAAGAGGTTACAACTCCTCTCTCTACCAGTGAATCACTTAAATTATGTGATGGAAGTCCTGCTACAGATTCGACTCAGTATCGACAAGTCCTTGGCTCCTTACAGTACTTGGCTCTCACCCGTCCAGATATTTCATTTGCCGTCAATAAGTTATCGCAATTCATGCATCGACCATCTACTACGCATTGGTCTGCGGTCAAACGAATTTTGCGGTATCTTAAAGGGACTCTTAATCATGGCATTTTTCTTCGCAAAAATACTTCACTCCATCTCCATGCCTTTGCTGATGCTGATTGGGCAGGGAACTTTGATGATAGAACATCTACGTCCGGATACATTGTCTTCCTTGGAGCTACTCCAATTAGTTGGAGTTCTAAAAAACAAAAGACGGTTGCACGATCTACAACTGAAGCTGAATACCGTGCCGTCGCCACCGCTGCTGCTGAACTCAATTGGGTCACAAATTTGCTCAAGGAACTCAACGTCAACTCCACGGTTATTCCTACAATATATTGTGATAATATTGGAGCTACTTATTTATGTGCCAATCCAGTGTTCCATTCCCGCATGAAACACATAGCCATTGACTTCCATTTTGTGCGAGATCAAGTTGCCAGACATCAACTCCGAGTTTCTCATGTACATACAGCAGATCAACTAGCCGACTCACTCACAAAGCCTCTCGCCCGTAAACTATTTTCATCTCATCGGTCCAAGATCGGCATCCTTGATGGAAGCTCAATCTTGCGGGGGCATGATAAGTAGATAAGATTTCCTGAAGGCAGTTGAGGAAATCTCTCAGCAGTTGAGAAGCATATAAGATTTCCTCAAGGCAGTTGAGGAAATCTCTCAGCAGTTGAGAAAAATCCTCCATGCTGAATGTGTATAACCTCCCTACTGAGTGGCTGTCAAGGACTCACTATCAAAATGTATTAGGCAATTATATCTTATACATTTCATAGTTTCTTCTACCATTTCTATCTTTCTATCTTCTTCGCTTAATTTCTATGAGTATCCAAGTCCCTATCCCTTACGTCGAGGGTTTAAACCCTTGCTACGTGCCTTGTGCACTCCTTATTCTTGAGGATTTCAATGCCATTTTAGTTATGCGTGCATCCCACCAGCTTCTACAGCTTTCGAAAAATTACAACCTTTTCTCCTCACTAAAGAATCATCCCCTTGTATCATTTCGGCACTGCAATTTGTTAATTTGTTTTGGGAGAATATTCTAATCGGTGAATGATCGAGGACGTGCACATTATTAAGGGTTGCTGAATGATCAAATCGAATTCACTCTCAAACTTCTCCTCGATACAGCACTAATTAAGTTGATGGAATTAAGAATTCCATGGTTGGTACACATGCTGCTCTCTCTTTGTGAAGGCGAATGATAGATCAATTGTGACCGTGTATTATTGACTCTAGGCATCTTTATCAAAGTCACAAATACACTCTTCTCCCTATAAAACTAGGAACTGTTTATTTCCTCAATTACAATGCATACGGATTTACTCCAAAAATAAATCTCAAATCCGGTTATCGAATAAAAATCAAAGAAGAGGAAATACAAAAAAACACTGTCTGTCTTTGGAAGAAGATACATGGTGGGCCTAAGAATTTCTCTGATAGAGGAACTCTATCATAAGCTCCACAGTTCCTCCTACCTCTAAATTCACCCAACTTTCTCGAACATAGTAAAGATACATTTAGGCTATAAGCAAGCTGTGTATCTATGAGGTAATTAAGGTTAAAGAAAAAAGCTCTTGCAGCATCTTTCGCTGACAAACGACTCCCCACCCCCACTGTTTTTTTAATCAAACCATCACGAGTTAAATGATGGATGACATCTACAGGCCACGAACTCCATTCTTGGCAGTTGTCGAAAAATCAGAAACAGGAAGCAACGAATATTAATATCACGTGAAATTACTAATAGAGTGCTTTACGTTAAAAGTAAAACTCGGAAGAAAAATTGTATCATCTAAATTCTTTACAGGCATGTACATCATCAATCATAAGGACAACTTTTGCCAACTACCCCACACTGCGTCACATTACCTGGCGATGTAAATTACGTGAATGAGCTTGGCTACCTACCTATTTGCCACTCAAAAATTAATCGATACATCAACCATATGCCAATATTGATGCGTCATTCTCAGTTGAGTTGAGAATACCAGCATATCAAGAAAGTCGAATTTGTGAAGAATAAAAAAAATAAAGAAGGGCTTTAGGATGATCATGCTAAGCTAAGCTATGCTACCTCACCGATTTGTTTTACGTAATAAACATACCTCGGAGGACATATCTATCATACCAAATTGATGATCCATCCTTGGCCTACTCGAACATCACCATAAAGGCACCTTTTATGTATGTACATTCGGTACTGTGTCAAATATGTTCAAGAGTTTACGATTCCTCGACACTGATTTGCCAATATCGCAGGTTAAAAAGCCTGACTCAAAGTTAGTGATGTATATCACTACTCAAAGATTCTATAGAGCGAGAGGGAGCGCATGGAAACCCAAATAATTTATTTCGGAGCTAAGAGCACGTTCAACGAGGAAGGAGACCGAGCGAATGGAGAGATATTACGCTAAAGAGGTAGTTGCCCCGGAGGCGATAGTCGAGGTGATCGATGGCCTGGTCGATCTCCCGGATTCAGAATCTGACGGTATAGATCCGTCCCCATCGATCGCATGCCGCGAAGAAGAAAGGTCAGCAAGAGAGCCAAGGAGAGCAGCGATAGTAGCATCGAGGGGAAAGCAGGGAAACGAAGATAGCGGAGAATGACTCCCGACTCACGATAAGCCGATTCGCTAATTACGGATCTAGGTGGACCTGAACCGACTCATTTAAATGCTCCTAAAAATCTCTATTAATCTACAATATGTGTATACAATTAGTTATTAATTTGAATATTATATCTTCCTAAAATATTGATTGTTTAATAAGTTCATAGAATTTGTGATATGCATAACCTTTTGAAACATTTAGAAAAATAACAGTTCGATGCCACATTGAATCAGTTGGATTTTGATGAGAATTTAAAATCTTAAGAAATTGTCAATGAGGGAAATTTTGCTCTCATCAAAAGTTGAGATTCTATTATTGTTTGATGTGTCACAATAATTACCTGGATTTAATTGATGTTTAATACTTATTGGTTTACTTTATAATTTTATCACTTTTATATAAAATATAAAAATAATAGTATTATTATATAGTAACCTTAAATATTTATACTTTTAAAATTTTATATAGACTAGATAGTTATCATTATGATTAATTTAAATGTGTTTTTAACATATTTTAATTTTTATTAACTAATTAAAAAAATATTATCTGAACCAATCTAAATGAATGGGTTGACTGTATAAAAAAAAAAACGAGGGAAAAAGAGGAAATGATGTTGGATGGTGCTTTTGTCACACTGCGAAAGGAACATTATAAGACAGAAACGGGGAATATTTTATGGGAAAAAGCTAAAATGTGGAGTTATTCTAAAACATTTGCCAAAATATATTTTGAAAAAATCGTTAAAACAAAAGGTTTCACTAAAACATATTTTACAACATTAAATATATAAGATGGTTATGGCCTAGAAAAGCCATATTATAGGCCAAGTCTAGTTGACTTTGAATTACTTGATCAACAAAATAATAATTAAATTAGTTAGGATCTAAACAATAAGACAAATTATCAAATATCTATTAATTCAAAATTTTTAATGATCATCAAGATCTATTATATCATCAATGTCACCCATGTTATTTTCCAATTTCATCAAAATCAACTTTCTCCAATATTCCTATTATTAAACTTGTGCGTTTGTATTCATATAAATAATTATAACTGCATGAAAGGTGCTCGTTAACTTAATATTATACCAGCCTGATATGTTACAAAATTTATATCAGAGTGGTATTTTATAATATTTTGCAATAACCAATATTAAAGAAAAAAAAACCCATTATTGCTCACTACGAGGAAAGAATAATGAAAAGACTATCTGGTGATTGGCATCATACCTTTGGTAATCACCATATGAACTGATTTATAGATTCATATGGCTCATGATTAACACATAAATCTTGCGGAAAGCTCCAATGGGCCAAATTGATGCTCCTTCAAAGGATGGGGCATTCTTTGTTGGACATCCACTTTTAACACATGGAACAAACATCAAGATTATTTAAGCACCAAATTCGATATAAATAAATATCAAACGTACATGAGTTCCAAGAAGGAATTATATAGGTGTATCACGACACCTTAATAAAGCTATTAATCAGGAGCTCCTGTAGTAAAAAGCTAAAGCTACTACTGTTACTCCCTAAATGATTGATACACAGGTTCTTCTTCAATTCAAACTTGGCAAAAGTCTACAATCACCTGAAAATAGGAAAAATTATTGTAAGCTCAAAAGAGATCTCAACACCATAAAAAGAACCTACTTAAAGCAATAATTATGCCAGTTACTGTGAAGTAAAAGAAGTGCATAGGCCAAAAAGTCAAGATGCAAATCTTCCTTCTTTGCAAACAGGATTTCAACTGGGACGGCTGAGCATCTGAGAGCTGGTTGCTACCAGCTCACAGCTCACAGCTCACAGCTCACAGCTCACGGCATGGTTTGCAGCACTTTTGACCAAAGGAGCATGTGTTGGCACTGAGGCCATACAGGTAGGTTTATGTCAATAAAGCACATAATGAGACTTGACGTGACAACATAGACCATTCTACAAGATCTCGCAGAGAAGCAACAAATTTACTCTATTGTTAACAACCATTTGTTCCATGGGTACAATACACAGCATGTAACATATCCATTTTTCTTCAAAGCGGTCATCCGATGTTGGAGATGTAACAATACTATAATCTCGTAAATAAGCTACTGCTAACAAGTACAAATGCTGGCATGACATCACATCAAAATATGTGAAGAAAAAGCTATAACATACAGTAACAATAACGAAAAAACGGTAAGGGATTAATTAAATGAACCTTCGAGATATTTAAATAGTTATGTCGGGTTAAGTTCAAGTATTTATATTTATATTAAGATTTTTCTATTTTTTTCTCTATCTCGCCTCATACAAATATTAATCATTTTATCATTTCTAAATACTATATCCGAAGATCTTTGAATCTCATATTTTGAAGATAAAACCAATTGATAAGTATTTATGATTTGATCTATGTTTTTAGTGATGTAGGATGAGACAATTAAAACAGGAAGAACCATGTTGGGCCGGTGGAACACGTTAGAAGATTGGACGTCTAGTTGGAGGATCGGTCCATGTATCGATAGAAGACTTCGGGCCATGGATTCAGGCATCGGGCCAAGAAGAGCGGACATTGAGCCAAGGATATCGGAGTTGCAGAGTCAACTAGCCGGTTGGGCAATAGGCTGCAAGAGAGGACTATGCTTTGAAGAATCAAACGAAGCGTCGATGAACCAATGATATGTCGGACAACATGATTCAAGCTTAGTAATAATTGTCTAGATCGAAGTGTGTTTTTACATTGCAGGATTAACTACGATAGCAAGGCATAAAACAAAATAAAGTCCTAGAGTTAAGAACGTGATTTTGTTGGGAGTTCGAGAGTTCGTCGGAAGTCCGGACGTTTGTCGGAAGTTCTGTAGGAACCAACCGAGAAGTCTTAAAGCTTGCTAGAGAAGCTTGTCAGAACTCGCCAAGAAGATTGTCGTGAAGTCCAGGAGCTTGCCGGGAGTCTGTTGGAACATTGTCGAGAGATCGTTGGAAGTTCATCGGAAGATCGCCGGAAGCTCACTAGAAGAAACTAGACTTACAGACTTGTTTAGCTTAGGAAATGTCTTAGAATTCATAGTTAGCATGTAATTGAGATTGGATTTGGGCCAACCTAATTAGGGGCTAGTTGGGCCAATGTAAAGATTGTGTTGGGCCCAATGAAAGGCCCAAACGGTGATCCAAGAAGTGGCATCGTCATGCAACTGTCTTTGAGATTGTGTCAGGTGGTGGTACCACCAGTCTGGGCGGTGGTACCGCCTAGTGGCCCAGTGCCAGGCGGTGGTACCGCCCAATGCAGTGTCAGTGTCAGACTAACATTGGCGGTGGTATCGCCTAGCACACGCGATGATACCGCTCGAACTCAGGAAACCCGGAATGAGATGTTTTTAGGCTCTAAGTTTGAATCAACTTGAGGCCTATAAATAAATACCCCTCTTATCCTTGGTTAAACTACACAAGTATTAAGAGTAAAAAGGAAAGAAACTCTCTGTAATCTATTGAATCTCGTATTTTGATGATGAAACTAATTGATAGTATTTATGATTTGATCTCCGTTTTGAGTGACGCAGGATGCTTCAATCAGGATGAGACTATTAAAGTAGGAAGAATCATGTTGGGCCGGTGAAAAACATGTCAGAAGATTAGACATCGGGCTGGAGGATCGGTCGACGTATCGACAGAAGGCTTCGGGCCATGGATTCGGGCATCGTGCCAAGAAGAGTGGATATTACGCCAAGGATATTGGAGTTGCAGAGTCAACTGACCGATTGGGCAATAGGCTACAAGAGAGGATGATGCGCCGAAGAATCGGACGAAGCATCGATGGACCAAAGACATACCGGACAACATGATTCAAGCTTAGTAATAATTGTCTAGATCGAAGTGTGTTTTACATGTGCAGGATTAACTATGATAGCAAGGCATGAAGCAAAATGAAGTCCTGAAGTCAAGGACATGATTTCGTTGGGAGTTCGATCGTTCGTCGGAAGACCAGACATTCGTTGGAAGTTATACAGGAACCAGCTGAGAAATCCAAGAGCTTGCCGGAAGAAGCTCATCGGAACTCGCCAAGAAGATCGTCGTGAAGTCCAAGAGGTTGCCGGAAGTCCATTGAAACATTGCCAGGAGATCGTCGGAAGTTCGCCGGAAGCTCATCGGAAGAAACCAAGATCTAAGGACTTGTTTAGCTTAAGTATGCCTTAGATTTCTTAGTTAGCATGTAATTGGGATTCGATTTGGGCCAACCCAATTAGGGGCTAATTGGGCCTATGTAAGAACTATGTTGGGCCCAATGAAAAGGCCCAAACAGTGCCCCAAGAGGTGACACCGCAATGGCACAATCTCTGAGACCGTGTCAGGCGGTGGTACCGCCCAAACATAGCCTCTGAGAGGCTACAAGCAGTGGTACCATCAGTCTGGGTAGTGGTACCGCCCAACATAGCCTCCCAGGCGATGGTACCACTAGATTAGGCGGTAGTACCGCCTAGTGCAGTGTCAGTATCAGACTAACACTAGCGGTGGTATCGCCCAGCACAATCGGTAGTACCGCCTGGACCTAGGAAACCCGAGATGAGATATTTTTAGGCTCCAATTTTGAATCAACTTGAAGCCTATAAATACCCCTCTCATCCCTGGTTAACATACACACAACCTAGAGCAAAAAGAAAAGAAAACTCTGTTATAATTGTGTGAAACTCCTCTCAAAGTTCTAATTGTTAGAATAGGTTAAGAGAAGAGTAAATGGGGGTATAAGGGTTATCTCTTAAATCCGGTAAAAGAAAAATCGAGTTATAAAAGGTAGTTGGTATTCGCCTATTGAAGGAAGATCGATAATGGATGCCGGTGGCCTCGACGGAAGAGGAATCGGTGGAGTGGATGTAGGTCAGGACGACCGAACCACTATAAAAATCTGGTTTGCCTTTACTTTAAACAATTTATACTTTAAATTGCAAACTGCCTTCTCATTACTTGCTACGCTCTTCCGTACGCTTTTAATCTAAGCATATTTTCGGAATCGGTTTTCAACGTACGAAGAGTTTTTAGAAACGTAATTTTTACCACTGCACTAATTCACCCCCCCATCTTAGTGCCGACTTTTTTCTAATAGTTGATATCAGAGCCACGTTCGTTTCTCATTTGGTTTAACACCCAAGAGAAATGACTTATTTCAGCTTTCAAGAGGGTCACTCTCTCATTCATCCTCCCTTATTCAATGGGATGGACTACATTTATTGGAAAACTCAAATGAGAGTTTTCTTGCTTTCTTTAGATTTAAATTTATGAAATATTGTCAAAAGCGGTTTTAGAAAGTCTTCTCTTCCAATGAACTATTGGAATGATTTGGAGAAGAAGACTTTTTCCTTAAATGCTAGAGCTATGAATGCTCTATTTTGCGCTTTGGATAAAACTGAGTTTAATCGAATTTCTATGTATGAAACGACTTTTGACACATGGCACATTTTCAAAATCACATACGAAGGCACTAATAGAGTAAAAGATTCGAAGATTATTTTTTTAGTGCATGATTTTGAGTTGTTTTAAATGATTTCGAGCGAAACTATTGTTGACATGTATACCCGCTTTACGGATGTCGTTAATAGTTTAAAAGCTCTTGGCAAATATTTTTTGAATCTTGAACTTGTGAATAAAGTTTTACGCTCACTTTCTAAAACTTGAGAATAAAAGTAATGACTATTCAAGAATAAAAAAACTTGAACTATTTCCCTCTCGACGAACTAATAGAGTTTTTGATGACATATGAAATGATATACAATGCACGTGAAGAACTCAAGAACAACCTTCCAAAGAACAGGAAGGATTTTGGACTTAGAACAATTGAAGACCACTCGAGCATAGGCTCAAGTGATGGTGAACTTGAACTCCTCTTGAAATTTAAAAAGTTCATGAAACAACAATCAAAAAATAAAAGCAAACTTAAGAAGAACACAAAATGGGATGAAACAAGTGCATCCGAAGACGAGGAGCAAACCGATGAAGACGAGGTGGCAAACTATGCCTTGACGGCTTTCGTCAATAAGGTAAACAACTCAAATGAAACTCTTTTAATTTATTTTAAAATTACATGATTTTTTTCATGAGTTAATTTTAATTTAGGTTTTTTAAAATTATTATTATTTTTCTTGAAAATTACATGTTTAATAAATGAAAATACAACAAATTAGGAATCATGCTTATCTAGTAATTTTTAAAATAATCATGAAAATTACATGTGTTATGATAAAGGAACAAAATGTTAGACTTAAATCATGCTAGATGTTTTAATGATAATATGTATCTTAATGATTTTCGTATTACTTTTGACTGAAAACATGCTTGATGAAATAATGTAATGATGCATAATGATAATGCTTAATGAATTTATCTTTTGAAACTATGCATGATGAGTTGAAATAATAATGGTTTGAATGCATGGATCGAAATCCTTTATGTGTTCTCCCATGACTTTATTTGCTATAGGAAAATCTTTATTTATATCATTGATCTTGAATTCTTGGAATCAAAACTTGATAATTTCTTTATATAAATTAAGATCCCTCACTTTTATTCTCGAATGACTTCTTGTATTATAAATGATTATCTTGACATGATGATGTAATGAAAATATTAAATGTTTTGATGATTGATGATTTTATGCATGGGATTTTAAAGTTATACATGATAATTTATGGTTTATTAATCTTGATGGTTTTTATGACAAAATTTATTTTTTGATCCTAAATGATTGATCCATATTTTTATTTGACATAAAAAGATAAAGGCATGCTTGTATGAAACTAACAACTTAAAATGAAACATCTCCATCTTATGGATTTTGATGAATATATGTGTATCATTTTTATGAATCTCTCAAAAATGACTTTGTTGATTTAACAAGTTGAATGATTTGAAGATAAATGATGATTTTTCTCTTGATTATAACTTGTGATAATTTTTTATATGAATCATCATTTTGATTTCTCGATATTTGATACATGAGATTTCTTTATAAATCAAGATCTTATCATTTAATCTCCTATGTTTCTTTTTGCTATTTATTAAAAGAAGAGATTTGATGAAATAAATCATGTCTTGTGGCATTCATGATTTGATATCTTTCATTTTTTATGATTGAAATAATGATTGAAATATTAATAATGATTTGGAATCATGCATATAATGATGCTTTTATATTTTTGAAATATAAATGATGATTTGGTATTATGTATACTATACTTCAATTTATGATAATGATGCATGGAATGATGAAATATTCATGATGAAAAATTATTTTGACATTCATAACTTGATTTTTCATCTTTGTTATTTATCTTTTGTCATGATTTGAAGATTGAAGTAAAAGGAAATGAATTGCACTATTGTATTGTTCTTCCCTTCTTTTTGACAATGACAAAGAGGAAGAAAGAATTACTAGTGTGCACTTCTCAAAAGAAAAGAAAGAACTTACTATCTTGAACGTCACTATGTTTGCTAGCTTGAATATTTCAAGAAGATGCAAAAATATACTATCTTGCACATCGTAAAGAAAAGCAAATTTGTTAACTTGCATATCATAACAATTGCTAGCTTATACGATGTAAAACTTGCTAGAATTGCTAGCTTGTAATCTAAAGAGAAGCAAAGAGTTGCTATCTCAAAAAAAACAAAAGTGCTATCTTGCCTATCTCAAGAAGCAAAAATGCTAAACATACACATCTAGCAAAATTTACAAACTTGCAAAATTCAAAATTTTTGCTAGCTTGCATGATGATAAAACTTGATGTTTATTATGAATGATTTGAACTTATATCTCAAACACTTGATAATTGAACTTCTCATTTTGTTGATGACAAAGGGGGGAAATATGTTGATGTTATGCATGATTTTATCATAACATGTTGCTTGGATTTTTGAATCCAAGAGTTTTTATTAATATGACATATTGATAGGGGGAGTTTGTTTAAACTCTGGGAGTTAAGATTAACTCCGTCATCAATTGGTTGTCATCATCAAAAAGGGGGAGATTGTTGAATCTTATATTTTGATGATGAAACCAATTGATAGTATTTATGATTTGATCTGCATTTTGAGTGACGCAGGATGTTTCGATCAGGATGAGATAATTAAAGCAGGAAGAATCATGTTAGGCCGGAGGAAAATATGTTAGAAGATTGGACGTCGGCCTGGGATCGGTCGATGTATCGACAGAAGGCTTCGGGTCATGGATTCGGGCATCGGGCCAAGAAGAGCGGATATTGCACCAAGGATATTGGAGTTGCGGAGTCAACTGGCCAATTGGGCAATAGGCTGCAAGAGAGGACGATGCGTCGAAGAATCGGACGAAGCGTCGATGGACCAATGCCATACCGAACAACATGATTTAAGCTTAGTAATAATTATCTAGATTGAAGTGTGTTTTACATGTGCAGGATTAACTACGATAGCAAGGCATGAAGCAAAATGAAGTCTCGAAGTCAAGGATGTGATTTCGTTGGGTGTTCGACAGTTCGTTGGAAGACCAGATGTTCATCGGAAGTTCTACAGGAACTAGGCGAGAAGTCCAGGAGCTTGCCAAAAGAAGCTCATCGAAACTCACCAAGAAGATCATCATTAAGTTTAGGAGCTTGCCGGAAGTACGTTGGAACATTGCCGGGAGATCGTCGAAAGTTCGCCGGAAGATCGCCGGAAGAAACCAGGACCTAGGGACTTGTTTAGCTTAAGTATGCCTTAGATTTCATAGTTAGCACGTAATTAGGATTGGATTTGGGCCAACATAATTAGGGGCCTGTTGGGCCCATGTAAGAACTGTGTTGGGCCCAATGAAAAAGCCCAAATAGTGCCCCAAGAGGTGACACCGTCGTGGCACGGTCTCTGAGACTGTGTTAGGCGGTGGTACCGCCCAGACACAGCCTCTGAGAGGCTGCAGGCGGTGGTACCACCCAGCACAGCTTCCCAAGCGGTGGTACCGCCTAGTACAATGTTAGTGTTAGACTTGACACTGGTGGTGGTACCGCCCGGACCTAGGAAACCTGGGATGAGATGTTTTTAAGCTCCAAGTTTGAATCAACTTAAAGCCTATAAATACCCCTCTCATCCCTGGTTAATATACACACAACCTAGAGCAAAAAGAAAAGAAAACTCTATTGTAATTGTGTGTGAAACTCCTCTCAAAGTTCTAAGTGTTAGAATAGGTTGAGAGAGGAGTAAGTGGGAGTGTAAGTGTTATCTTCTAAACCCGGTAAAAGAAAAATAGAGTTGTAAAAGGTTGTTGGTCTTCGCCTATTGAAGAAAGATCGATAGTGGATGCCGGTGGCCTCGACGGAAGAGGAATCGGTGGAGTGGATGTAGGTCACGACGACCGAACCACTATAAAAATCTGGTTTGCCTTTACTTTGAGCAATTTACTTTAAACTGCAAATTGCCTTCTCATTACTTGCTATGCTCTTTCGTACGCTTTCAATCTAAGCATATTTTTGGAATCGATTTTCAACATACAAAGACTTTTTAGAAACGTAATTTTTACCGCTGTACTAATTCACCCCCCCTTCTTAGTGTCGACTTTTTCTTAACATAATATTGTGTGAAACTCCTCTCAAAGTTCTAAGTGTTAGAATAGTTTGAGAGAGGAGTGAGTAGGGGTGTAAGGGTTATCTCCTAAACCCGGTAAAAGGTGAAAGAGCTATAAGAAGAAGATTGATCTTCCTTATAAAGGAAGATCGATAGTGGATGCCGATGGTCTCGATGGAAGAGGAATCTGTGGAGTAGATGTAGGTCACGACAATCGAACCACTATAAAATTGGCGTGTTCTTCTCTGGTTTACATTTCTATATTTGAGCAATTTACTTTATTGTAAACCTCTTAACTTGCTTTACATCCACTATGCATTAGCCGTACGCTTTTAAGCTATCTTTATGAAAACGCTTTCAGGTTAACCTCTCTCCGAAACGGTTTTCGTTGAAATCAGTTTTTATCGTACGAAGGTTTTTTAAACCGATGTAATTTTACCGTTGCACTAATTCATCCCCCCTCTTAGTGCCGACTCTTTTCCTGACAATTAGTATCAGAGCCTCATTTTTTATATTTGGTTTAACACCCAAATAAAAATGGCTCTTTTCGGCTTTCAAGAGGGTTACTCTCTCATTCGTCATCCCTTGTTCAATGGGACAGACTACACATATTGAAAAACTCGAATGAGAGTTTTCTTACTTTCCTTGGATTTAAATTTATGGAATATTATTATAAATGATTTTTGAAGGTCTTCTCTTCCAATGAACCAATGGAATAATTTGGAGAAGAAGACTTTTTCTCTAAATGCAAAGGGTATGAATGTCCTATTTTGCGCCTTAGATAAAACTGACTTTAATCGGGTTTCTACTTATGAAACGACTTTCAAAATATGACACACTCTCGAAATCACACATGAAGGCACGAGTAGAGTAAAAGATTCTAAAGTCAATCTTTTAATGCATGATTTTGAACTATTTCATATAAAACCAAGCGAAACAATTGGAGACATGTACACTCATTTTACGGATGTCATCAATAGTTTAAAAGCACTTGGTAGAAGTTTTTCGGATTTTGAACTCGTTAACAAGATTTTACGACTGCTTTCTAAAAATTGGGATTCGAAAATAACGGCAATACAAGAATCGAAGAACTTGAACTATTTTTCAATTGAAGAACTTATAGGGTCTTTGATGACTTATGAAATAACGTGTAATGCATGTAAAGAACTTGAGAACCACCTTCCAAAGAACAGGAAGGATTTCAGACTTAGAACAATTGAAGACCACTCGAGCATAAGCTCAAGTGATGGTAAACTTGAACTCCTCACTATGAAATTTAAAAAGTTCATGAAACAAAAATTGAAGAATAAAAATAAACTTAAAAAGAATGCAACTACTTGCTATGAACGCAAGAAGAAGGAAGCTCTTTGGGACGAATCAAACTCATTCGAAGATGAGAAGAAAATCAACAAAGGCAAGGTGGCAAACTACACCTTAACAACTTTCGATAATGAGGTAATCAAAATGACCTTAGTTTACTTTGAAATTACATGATGCTATTAATGAGTTATTTTTAATTTAGTTTAATTATTTTTCTCGAAAATTATATGTTTAATAATATAATAAAAATGTTAAAAAATTAGGATCATGCTTATCATTCTAGTAATTTTGAAAACGATAATAAAAATTATATGTTTTATGATAAATGAACAAAAATGTTAGACTTAAATATGATAATCATATATATGTTTCTCAAGAAGAAATAATGTGTATCATGTTGATTTCCATATTGTTTCTCGATTTTGATTGAAGATGCTTCATGTTTAATGAAATAATGCTTAATGATTTAATGATGCATAATGATATAATGATGTAATGGAAATGTTAGAAAGTCTTGGTATCATGCTTGACGATTTTATAATTATGCATGGTGATTTGAAGTAATAATGATTTTTGGGTTTATTGAGCTTGATGATTTCTATGATTTTCATGTTATTTTTTGATTATAAATAATAAAGTTTGGCCTTTGTATGAAAGACTTAAACATGAAATCAATCACAAAATTTGGAACTAAAAGAACTTGAGCTATTTTTAGTATATCTATGGTGCTTTCATTAAATGACCCGAAAAGTGATTTTGATGATCATTTTGGATTTGATAATTTGTTTTCATATTTAACCAAACACTTAATTTATTCATGTTTATGACATGAGATGTATTTTATATGAATCATTTTATTCTCATATGATTTTATTGTCTAAAGAAGAAAATTATCATAATGAATCTATGAATCTCTTGGACTATGTAAAAGATTTTGATGATTTTACATAATGATTTTGGATTTCTTTTCATATGATTCGTTTTAATAATAAGATAATATATCCAATCGAATCATTTTTTGAAATTTATAACTTGAGATTTCTTATGCACGAATCAAGATCTCCTATGAATCTTTTATCCATTTATAAAAAGAAGAGATTTGATGAAATAAATCGTCTTGTGGCATTCATGATTTGATATTATTATCTTTCATGACATGATGTGTAAATTCTTTGTATTTGTGGTTATAAACCTTATGTTATAAGTAGAGTATTGATGTAAAAATTGTATTCTTCCACTCTACTTCTTCCTTGATTACAATAAAGGGGAGAAAGAAAATTGCTAGTTTGAATGTTAAATTTAGCCAAATTGCAAAAGATGCATAAACTCTCCTTATACATTCTTTTTCGGATCATGATCTTGATTTCTCAAATTTTAAACTTAAATCTTCTTTTTGAATCAAGATTATTTTTCCTATCATGCTTTCTTGTCAAAAATGATATATGATCTTTTGACATTCATTTTTGTTGTTTACCTTTTTCATGCTTTGAAAATTGTTGTAAAGGGAAAAGAATTACAACATTGTATTATTCCCTTCTTTTTGACATTGACAAAGGGGTTGAAATATCGCTAGCTCATCTTATAAAATTTAGAAACGTGCACTTTGCAAAGGAAACAAAATTGCTAGCTCAAACATTGCAAAAGAAGCAAAAATTTGTAAGCTTGCAAATTGCATGGAGAAAGAAATGCTATCTTGCTTATCTCAAGAAGCAAAACATGCTAATTTGCACATCTAACAAAATTTACAAATTTGTATATTTCAAGAAGCAAGAGTTGCCTTCTCGAACACCTCATTTTTGCTAGCTTGTATGTTGTAGAACATGCTATCTTACTACCTTGCATATCTAAAACTTGATAGCTTGCATGTTCTAATATGATATAGCACTTGCTAAATTTGCTAGCTTGTTTGATGATAAAACCAATTGATAAGTGTCTATGATTTGATATGTGTTTTTAGTGATGTAGAATGCTTCAATCAAGATAAGACAATTAAAGCAGAAAGAATCATATTGGGTTGGTGGAACATGTAAGAAGATTGAACGTCTAGCCGGAGGATCAATCGACGTATCGATAGAAGACTTCAGGCCATGAATTTGGGCATCGGGCCAAGAAGAGCGGATATTGAGCCAAGGATATCGGAGTTATAGAGTCAACTTGCTAGTTGGGTAATAGGTCGCAAGAGAGGACGATGTGCCGAAGAAAAGGACGAAACGTCGATGGACCAATGACATGCCGGACAACATGATTCAAGCATAGTAATAATTGTCTAGATCAAAGTGTATTTTTACATGTGTAGAATTAACTACAATAGCAAGACATAAAGCAAAATGAAGTCTTAGAGTCAATAATGCAATTTCGTTGGGAGTTCGAGAGTTCGTTGGAAGTCCGGACGTTCGTCGGAAGTTCTGTAGGAACTAACCAAGAAGTCTTAGAGCTTGCTAGAGAAGCTCATCGGAACTCGCCAAGAAGATCATCGTGAAGTCTAGGAGCTTGTCGGGAGTCCCCTGGAATATTACCGAGAGATCGTCAGAAGTTCGTCGGAAGATTGCCGGAAGAAACTAGACTTACGGGCTTGTTTAGCTTAGGAAATGTCTAAGAATTCGTAGTTAGCACGTAATTGGGATTGGATTTGGGCCAACTCAATTAGGGGCCAATTGAGCCCATATAAGGAATATGTTGGGCCCGATGAAGGCCAAACAATGACCCAAGAAGTGGCACCGTCATGGCACAGTCTTGGAGACTGTGCCAAGCGATGGTACCGCTAGTCTGGGTGGTGGTACCGCTCTTAATAGGGTGCCAGGCGGTGGTACCGCCAGATTGGGTAGTGGTACCGCCCAGTGTAGTGTCAGTGTTAAATTGACACTGGTAGTGATACCGCCCAGCACAAGCGATGGTACTGCCCGAACCTAGGAAACCTGGGATGAGATGTTTTTAGGCTCCAAGTTTGAATCAACTTGAGGCCTATAAATACCCCTCTCATCCTTGGTTAAACTACATAAGTATTGAGAGTAAAAAGGAAAGAAACTCTACTATAATCTTTTGTGAAACTCCTCTCAAAGTTCTAAGTATTAGAATAGTTTGAGAGAGGAGTGAGTGGGGGTGTAAGGGTTATCTTCTAAACTCGATAAACGGAGAAAGAGCTGTAAGAAGGAGGTTGATCTTCGCCTATAAAGGAAGATCGATAGTGGATACCGGTGGCCTCGACGGAAGAGGAATCAATGGAGTGGCTATAGATCATGATGACTGAACCACTATAAAATCAGCGTATTCTTCTCTGGTTTGCATTTCTATATTTTAGCAATTTATTTTATTACAAACCTCGTAACTTGCTTTACATCTACTATGCATCTTCCGTACGCTTTCAAGCTATCTTTATGAAAATGTTTTCAAGTTAACCTCTATCCGAAATGGTTTTCGTCGAAATCGATTTTTATCGTACGAAGGTTTTTTGAATCGACGTAATTTTACCGCTGCACTAATTCACCCCCCCTCTTAGTGCCAACTCTTTTCCTGATACCAAGCACATGCACATATCATCTAAACTGATTTTCTTTCACTTTATCTTTTATCAAAGTGATATCTAGTTGCTTGCTAACGTAGAATGTAAAGAAATTTAAGAAAATACTATATAGCAAACTGACCTTATAAGAGAGGATGAGAGAAATCAATTCCTTATAGTAGAGAATACCTTTACAATGCTTGAAAGATGTTACTTCTTTATGATTTCATAGGTTTATAGGAAGCATTTATTTATATTAGTTCTATGTCTTGAAAATTAGTTAACTAGCAATGTAGGATAAATTTAGGTCTTGGAAACTAATTAGCCCACAATGTGGGATAAAAAAAATATAAAAATTATAAATTGACAACTTTAGGCTATTTGAAAATAGTCTTCTTCTACTTATCTCATATTAGTCCCCTCCACTTGAGAAAAAACTCGCCTTTGAGTTTATATCCGGATACAATGGATCCTTATTTGGAAAGTAATCATACAATTATGCAACATTGAAGGTCTTTGAGATCTCCCAATAACCTGGTAAATTAATCATATAGGCATTATTATTGATTTTATTTAAGACCTTGTAGGGATCATATTTTTTCAACTTCAATTTATTATAAGTGTTTATGAAAAATATCTCTTTTTGCAAGTATACCATAATTGTATCTCTTTCCTTGAATACCTTCTTCTCCTATGTTTATCCGTTACTTCCTTGTACCTAGCATTAGGAGCTTCCAACTTCATCTTCACTTCAACTTGGATTGATTGTACTTGCTTAGCTATGTTGTTAGTTGCTACACTCATTCCATGAGTCTTTAGTAGGTGAACTAAATCCAAAACATGCTTCGATACTTTCTTATAAACAACAAAGGATAGTGATGCTCTTATAAAACTATCAATTACGTAATTATAGACAAATTCAGCTTGTGCAAGTATGAAATCTCATTATATTGGTTTGTCACAAAAAATACAACGAATTAAGTTTCCTAGAATTTTATTAGTTACCTTAGTCTAACCATCAGTTTGTGTGTGAGCTGTGCTGCTAAACTTTAAACTTACGTCAAATCTTTTTCACAAGGTCAGCCAAAAATGAGATAGAAATTTAAAATCTCTATAAGAAGTGATTGATTTTGACACTCCATATAGGCACACGACTTCTTGAAAGAATAGCTTGACAATATGTATCGTATCTAAAGTCTTTAGACACGATATAAAATGAGCCATCTTGGAGAACCGAACCATAACCACAAACACAGAATCAACTCCCCTTTGAGTTCTTCATAATCCCAATACAAAATCAATGGATAAATCCTCTCAAATGTCTTTTAGAACTGGTAGTGGCATATATAAACCAGTGTTTTATGATTGGCCTTTTGTAGTTTGATAAGTCAAACATTTTCTTACAAAATTGCCAACATCCCTTTTTAATTGTGGCCAAAAGTACCTCTTTTTGACGCTTGCTACTGTTTTGTCTCACCCATAATATCCATTGAGTCCTCCTCTATGTAAATCTCGAATAATCTTTTCTCGTAAGGTACACAACTTGTTATCTTTGAATAAGTAACCATCATGTATATGAAAATCACCCATAGGTTGCTTTATCAAATGTTTCTTAAGTCCTTGTCCTTAGTATATAGATCATTCAGGCATTCAAACCCAACAACTACATTACTTGAAACTGTTGAATCTCGAATTTTGATGATGAAATCAATTGATGGGTTAATTGATCTAATCCATATTATTGAAGTTAAGTGTGAAGGATTAACTACGATAGCCTAAAAACATAAAGCAAGGATACCGGAGTCAAGTTTGATGGACGTTTGAGAGTCCGAAGATTTGTCAATGATACTTGCGGAACCAACCAAAGAAAGATCGAAGACGTGTCGGAACTTTCGGAAGTCTGCCGAAGAGATCGTCAGAGGTTCACAGAGATCACCGAGAAGGCTCGGCTACTCGTTGAATTCGTCACAAGATCGGGAGCCTACTGGGAGTCCGCCGGAAGAAACCCGAGGGCGTATCGGAAGTTCGCCGGAAGATCGCAGGAAAGCTCGCCGAAACAAAACTCGACGTTTGCCGGTTAAAAACTTACTTAGGATTATGTTTTTGGGTATGTAGTTCATATGTAATTAGGGTTAGGATTAAGGGATAATCCTATATCTTGGTTAGGGGCCAACTGGGCCCAAAAGTGACCTGGTTTGGGACAGAATTAAAGCCAAACCAGAGATCTGTAAGGACGGGCGGTGGAATCACCGGACTAGGCGGTGGCACCGCCCAGAGCCCGAAGTGTCAAGCGGTGGCACCACCCAGCACCCGAGATCAGGCGGTGGCACAGCCATAGACAGGCGGTGGCACCGCCAGTACACCGTATGACAGACATTGATAGGCGGTGGCACCGCTAGTCTCGGAAACCCAAGAGAATTTAAAATTTGGAGCCCAAATTTAAATCCTCTTGGGGCCTATAAATACCCCTCAATTCTCAGCAGAGAATACAACTTTTGCAAAGCATTAGTTTGAGATAAGAGCCTTAGCAAAGTCTTAGCAAGTCTTGTTTTCAAATTGCTTGAGTGTTCACCTCCTTTCTTCTTGTTGAAAAATTGTAAGAGTGTGAACCACTTGTAAAGGTTGTATGAGGGGTATTAGTCCTTTCCCTTCAAAGTGATTTGCTAATGGAAGTTGGAAGCCTCATTGAAGAAGGCTTCGCAAGTGGATGTAGGTCATTTGACCGAACCACTTTAAATTGGCGTGTTCATTGAATCTGTGAGTACTTACCTTTCTGTAATCGTTTCCAGTTTCTTACTTTACTCAAGTTACAATCAAAGCGAAATCTCCTTGCATTTTACGGAATCATTTTTGAACTTACAAGTTTTAATCCGCTGCACTAATTCACCCCCCCCCCTCTTAGTGTCGCTCCGATCCTAACAATTGGTATCAGAGCAAGGCTCACTCTCATATTTGGTTTAATACCCAAGAGAGATGGCTTACTCCGACATGCATGAGAGTCATTCTATCACATGTCTACCTATGTTTAATGGGTCGGATTACACATATTGGAAGACCCATATGAGGATCTTCCTCATTTCCATGGATTTCGAGCTTTGGACTATTGTCGAAAACGGATTTCAAAAATCTTCTCTTCCGATGAGCGAATGGAATGAATCGGAGAAGAAGGTTTTTGCTTTAAACGCAAAGGCTATGAATGCCTTGTTTTGTGCACTAGACAAAAATGAGTTTAATCGTGTTTTAATTTGTGATTCGGCTTTTGATATTTGGAGAACTCTTGAGGTCACTCATGAAGGCACTAGCCGAGTGAAAGAGTCCAAAATCAACATCCTTGTGCACTCTTATGAACTCTTCCGAATGAAACCAAGTGAGTCCATCGGAGACATGTACACCCGTTTCATGGATGTCATCAATGGACTCAAAGCTCTTGGCAAAGATTTCTCTAACTTCGAACTAGTAAATAAAATCTTAAGATCCCTTCCTAAAAGTTGGGATCCAAAAGTTGTGGCCATTCAAGAGGCCAAAGACCTTAAAACATTCCCTCTTGAAGAACTTATTGGGTCTCTAATGACCTACGAAATGACGTGTCAAGATCATGACGAACTCGAGAACCCCCTTCCAAAGAACAGGAAGGATATGACACTCACATCACAAGAAGATCACTTGAAAGGAACATCAAGTGATGAGGACAGTGAAAATGACATTGCACTCTTGACTCAAAAATTTAAAATTTTTTTAAGAAAGAACAAATTTAAAAATAACACCAAATACATACTTGAATATAAAAAGGACCAAGTGATATGCTATGAATGCAAGAAGCCATGGCATTTCAAAAATGAATGCCCCCAAGGTAAGAAGAAGCAACCAAAGAAGAAGAAAGCTCTAAAGGCAACTTGGGACGATTCAAGTGATTCCGAAAGTGAAGAAGCTAGCAACAAAGAGGAGGCAAACTTCGTGCTAATGGCTTTAGGAGAAGAGGTATGTGATTTAATTAATGAAGATTTATCTTTTGAAGAACTCTCTATCGCTTTTCATGAATTATTTGATGAATGTAGAACTATTAGTAAGAAGTTAAATATCTTAAAGAAAGAGCATGTTTTACTAAAAAATAAGTTTGATAGTCTTCAAACTCCTCCATGCTCTAAGTGTGAGCATTTAGAAGCAATAAAAAATGAAAATTTGCTTCTTAAAGAAACATTGAACAAGTTTAAAGTTGGTAGCAAAGGATTAGACATGATCCTTGCAAACAAGGGTCACGTCGCAAATAGAAGTGGAATTGGATTTGTAAAAGGATCACATCAAAATCCTACCACTTTCATAAAAGGACCTACATTATATGTTTCATCTTATATGAAATGCAACTTTTGTTGCAAATCCGGACATATTACCTACAAATATCCATTTAGGAAAATTAGTCCACATAAATTAATATGAGTTCCTAAAAGAACTATAAATAATTCAATAATGAATAACAAAATTAGTGGATCAATTTTTGAGGCACCCAAAATCAAATGGGTACCTAAAAATCATCCTCTTTTGTAGACAAACCCATAAGCTAGGAGCAAGAGATGGTATCTCGATAGTGGATGCTCAAGACATATGACTGGAGATCCATCTCATTTCTCTATGCTCACTAGCAAAGAAGAAGGGTACGTCACCTTCGGAGACAACAACGAAGGCAAAATCATTGGCAAGGGAACTATAGGTAACAAATTAAGTTTTTCTATTGATGATGTTTTACTAGTTGATGGATTGAAACATAATCCCTTGAGTATTAGTCAATTATGCGATAAAGATTATATCGTTAGATTCGAATCAAATGTGTATTATTGAAAAACTAAACAATAACATGACTATGATTGCATTAAAACAAAATAATGTCTACACCATCAACCTTGATGAACTAAGTAATGAGATGTGCTTCTCTACTCTAAATGATGATGCTTGGCTTTGGCATAGGAGATTAGGCCATGCAAGCATGAAACTGATATCTAAGATCTCATCTAGAGAATTAGTATGAGGGATTCCATATATGAAGTTTAATAAGGACAAAGTATGCGATGCATGTCAACTAGGTAAACAAATAAAAACTAGTTTCAAACCAAAAAATCAAATTAGCACCACTAGACCATTACAATTGATCCATTTGGACTTATTTGGACCTATTGACACGATAAGTCTAGGAGGAAGCAAATATGCTTTTATAATTGTGGATGACTATACTAGGTACACTTGGACCTATTTCTTAGTTCACAAAAGTGATTGTTTCAAATGTTTCTCCAAATTTTGTAAACTCACTCAAAACGAAAAAAGCTTTATTATTTCATCAATTCGGAGTGATCACGGTGGTGAATTTCAAAACCGTGATTTCCAAAATCTTTGTGAAGTTAATAGATACAATCATAACTTCTCCACTCCAAGAAATTCTCAACAAAATGGAGTAGTTGAAAGAAAAAATAGAAACCTACAAGAAATGACAAGGACTATGTTAAATGAACATAGTCTACCCAAGTATTTTTGGGCCGAAGCTGTGAATACGACTTGCTACATTATGAATAGGGTTCTAATAAGACCGTCTTCATCAAAAACTCCCTATGAATTATGGAATAACAAAAAACTAAATGTTTCTTATTTTAAAGTTTTCGGTTGCAAATGCTTTATTTTGAATGAAAAGGATGCCTTAGAAAAATTTGATGCTAAATCCGATGAATACATCTTTCTTGGTTATTCTTCCGTTTCTAAGGTTTTTCGTGTTTTCAACAAGAGAACCTTAGTTATAGAAGAATCTATTCATGTAGTTTTTAATGAAATTTCTGATTTAAAGAAAAATGATTTTGATGATGATTTTGGTTTTGATAATTTGAATTTAAATGAACCCCCTCCTAAAAATGGCAACTTGGAGGTATCTTCTTCCGAAATTTCCTTACCCAAGGAATGGAAGTATATAGATGCTCATCCAAAGGAGCTAATTATGGGAGATACATCAAAAGGGGTTCAAACTCGTTCTTCTTTCAAGAATTTTGTGCTAACGCCGCCTTCCTTTCTTAAATCGAACCTAAATGCATTGACGAGGCCTTAAATGCTTTAAGCCATCAACCAATAACACATCTTCAATAAAGAAGTTGGATTTGTTAACTATGGTTCCTTTGTCAATGATTTTACCCTTGTTGTTGTCTCCGAAGGTGACACATCCTTCATCTAAGCTAGTGAGCTTAGAGAATTGAGATGGATATCCAATAATATGCCTTGAGCATCTACTATCTAGATACCATCTCTTGCTCCTAGCTTGTGATGATAAATATTTCTACAAAAAAGGGTGATTTTTAGGTACCTATTTGACCTTTGGTGCCTCAAAAATCGATCTACACAACTTATCATATTGTATTAAGTCATTTGAGGTTCCTTTAGGAACCCAAATCAATTTATGTGGACTATATCTCTTAAATGGATATTTGTACATAATATGTCCAAATTTACAATAAAAGTTGTATTTGTTTTGGGGTGAAACATATAAGGTAGGGCCTTTAACAATGGTAGTTGGATTTTGGTGAGAGCTACTCACAAATCCGATTCCACTTCTTTTATGAATGTGACCCTTATTGGCAAGGATCATGTTCAAGAACTTGCTATCATCCTCAAATTTTTCTAAATTTTCTTTAAGTAGCAAGTTTTCCTTTCTAAGCGTTTCTAATTAATCACATTTTGTGCAAGGAGCTAAACTATCATCATGCTCAATTTTTAGTCTATCATAATCACAAATAAGAGAGGCATGCTCCTTTTTTAATAATTTATATTATTTACTAACTAATTTATATTCATCAAATAAATCATGAAAGGAACTTAGTAATTCATCAAAAGATAAATTTGCATCTAATGAACTGCTTACCTCATCTCCAATGGCCATTAGTGCATAATGAGTAGCTTGCTCGATGTTGGTTTGCTCCTCTTCTTCAGATACACTTGAGTCGTCCCACGTTACTTTAAGAGTCTTCTTCTTTTTTCGTTGTTTCTTCTTTTCTTGAGGACATTTGCTTTTGAAATGTCCTGGCTTCTTACATTCTTAGCACATGACTTGTTCTTTCTTGGGTTCAAATTTATTTTTAGTATCATTTCTAAATTTATTCCTTTATATAAATTTTTAAACTTTCTTGTCAAGAGTGCCAAGTTATCATCAAAGTCCTCATCACTTGAATTTTCTTTCAAGTGGTCTTCTTGAGTTCTTAGTGGCATATCCTTATTGTTCTTTGGAAGGTTGTTCTCAAGCTCTTCATGAGCATTACAAGTCATCTCATAGGTCATTAATGACCCGATTAGTTCTTCGAGAAGAAAGTTATTTAAATCCTTGGCCTCTTGAATGACCGTTACTTTAGGGTCCCAACTCTTTGGAATGGATCTTAAGATTTTATTAACAAGTTCAAAATCCGAGAAACCTTTACAAATTCCTTTTTAGACCATTGACGACATCCGTAAATCTGGTGTATATGTCTCCAATGGTCTCACTCCTTTACTTATAAGTATAGAATAAAAGATTAATTTTTGACTCCTTTACTATACTAGTGCCTTCGTGAGTCACTTCGAGTGTGTGTTATATATCAAAAGTTATTTCACAAATAGACACTCGATTGAATTCGTTTTTATCTAAAGTACAAAACAAAGCACTCATAGCCTTGGCGTTTTTAGCAAAAGTCTTCTTCTCTAAATCATTCCAATCATTCATTGAAAGAGAAGATATTTGAAAATCATTTTCGATAATGTTCCATAGTTCAAAATATATAGAAATAAAAAAAATCCTCATTCTAGTCTTCTAATATGTATAATCCATTCCATTGAACATGGGCGGACGTGTAATTGAGTGACCCTCTTGGTTGTTGGCAAATGTCATCTCTCTTAGGTTTCAAACCAAATGAGGGTGATCACGCTCTCATACCAATTGTCAGGATCAAGAGTAACACTAAGGGGGAGGTGAATTAGTGCAGTGAAAAAATTATCCATTTCAACGGTCTTTATTTCAATTAAACCCGATTCCGACGAAAATTGTTTCATAAAGATTTTAACTTGAAAGCATATTGGAGCGAAGAGAAAGCAGTAAGAAGGTAAAGTAGCTTGCAAGAAAGGTAAATTGCTCAAGACAAAATGCAAACTAGAATTTAGAGTGGTTTGGTCGTTGTGACCTACATCCACTTTCGGATTCCTCCTCCGTCGAGGTTGCCGGCGTCCAGTAATGGCCTTCCTTCAAAAGGCGAAGACCAACCACCTTTTACAACTCTTTTTCCTTTTACCGAGTTTAAGAGATAACTCTTACAAGTCTCACTCCTCTTTCTTGAATGGTTACTAAGCTAAGAGAGGGAGGACGAGGACACTTCTTACTTTTACAACACTTTTAATACCCCAAACACAGAATTTTTCACACTATCAATTGCACTTTGTTTCCCTTTCATGCAGAAAAGGGTGGGGTATTTATAGGCCCCAATGGCTTTTGAATTAGAACCAAAAAGTGTTATTTCCCTAGATTTTGAGGTACTGGTGGTACCACCGGCATTATTGGGCGGTACTACCACCTACGGAATGACACTAGGCGGTACCACTACACAGTTTGGGCGGTACGACCGCCTAACATAGCTTGGAGACTGAGCTCTAGTGGTACCACCACCAGACAAGGGCGGTACCACTGCTTGACAACATTAACTGTCGATGGTACCACTGCCCAGTCTGGGAGGTACCATTGCCTAGAGCACCTAGGAGATCGAGTCCCGAGCGGTGCCACCACTAGTTGTGACTTCAGGTCCTAAGTGGGCTATTCAACCAGCTCAATTCAGCCCTGTTAAGGGCCCAGTTGGCTCCTATCTGAGTTAGTGGGATTACCTCCCAATCCTAACTCAATTAATGTACTAACTATGATTAAGGCAAGTGATTAGTTTGGTATGTCAATTTCTCTCGACGATCCTCCAATGAACTTCTCGACGAGTCTTCCAGTGTGCTTCCGGCGAACTCCCGATGAACTCTCGATGATCTTTCAATGAGCTCTTGGCGATCTTCCAATGAGCTTCTGGCGATGAACACTCGGCGATCTTCCGACGAACTCTCGGTGATTTTCAGATGAGCTCTCGGCGAGCTCTCGGTACATTGTCTAAATCTTTGATTCTGACTCATCATCTACTTTACGCCTTACTACTATCATAGTTAATCTTGCACACTTATCTCAACACATAGATTAGGTCAAATAATTTACCAATTGATTTCATCATCAAAATCTGAGATTTAACACCTGCGTCACTCAAAACGCAGATCAAATCATAAATATTATCAATTGGTTTCATCATCAAAATCCGAGATTCAACAATCTTTCCCTTTTTGATAATGACAATCAATTGATGATGGAATTAATCTTAACTCCCGGAGTTTAAACAAACTCCCCTTATCAATATGCCCTATTGATAGAAACTTTGAAATCATAGTATTTTAATATTGTATGCCACATGAGTATTGAAATAACTAATTTATCACATTATTGCATGCATTATAAAATTATGCATAATCAAAAACATCCAAGTACATCATCCCATGCATGATTGTCATCATGACTTCTCCCCCTTTGTCATTAACAAAAAGGAGAAGTGCAACTATGAAAGCTTAGCAATTTAGCAAAAAAAATTTTATCACTTTAGAACATGCAAGCTAGTGAGTTCTTTCTTCTCCTTTGAGAAGTGCAAGCTAGCAATTTTTGCTTCCTTTGCAATGTTCAAGCTAGAAATTCTAACAAGTTTTTCATCATGCAAGCTAGCATAATTTTTTTATATCATTTTAGAAAATATAAGTTAGCAATATTTGAGATGTTCAATAAAGCAACTTTTGCTTCTTGAAATAAGCAAGTTAGCAATGTTTGCTTCTCTTTTGAGAAGAGCAAGCTAGCATATTTTTGCATCTTCTTGAATTGTGCAAGCTAGCAAATCATTTTCTTTTGAGATGTGCACACTAGCAATTCTTTCTCCCCCTTTGTCATTGGCAAAAAGAGGGGAATAATAATACAATGGTGCAATTCATCATTTTTCAAATTATGACAAATGTAAAGTATCAATTTTATTTCAATATATTTGTACATCATTATAGTTTCAAATTAAAACATACACAATTTCAAACCCTTACATTTGCATCCTTACTTTATACATGATACAAATAAATCAATCATCACTATGGGCATATCATACATGATACTCAAGCATTCAAGATATATCATTTTGGGCATAACATTCATGATGCTAAGACATTAAACTTTTTAATCATTTATCACTTCATGCATTAAATCAACAATTTGATCATGAAATTTTCTCATATATGATACTAAAGCATTCATGATACCGAACATTAAATTAACTTTCTTAAGCATTTATCACTTCATGATTGTTGGTACCAAACATTCATCATTTATCAAATTATCACATGAAATATATAAAGAAAAATTTGTTGAATCTCGTATTTTGATGATGAAACTACTTGATATATGTTTATGATTTAATCTGCATTTTGAGTGACGCAGGATGCTTCGATCAGGATGAGACAATTAAAGCAGGAAAATCATGTTGTGCCGGAGGAACATGTCAGAAGATTGGACGTCGGGCCGGTGGATCGGTCGACGTATCGACAGAAGGCTTCAGGCCATGGACTCAGGCATCGGGCTAAGAAGAGTGGGTATTGTGCCAAGGATATCGGAGTTGCAGAGTCAATTGGCCGATTGGGCAATAGGCTGCAGGAGAGGACGATGCACCGAAAAATCGGACGAAGCGTTGAGGGACCAATGACATGCCGGACAACTTGGTTAATTACTTAGGATTAATTGTCTCGATCTAAGTTTTGTTTTAAGTGTGCAGGATTAACTACGATGGAAGAAAGACATGCAACAGGAGTTGCGCCGGAATCAAGACAATAATCACATTGGGAGTTCGAGAGTTTGACGGAAGTTCGGACAGTCGTCGGAGGTTCTGTAGGAACAAATTCGAGAAGTCCATGAGCTTGCCAAAGAAGCTCGTCGGAACTCGCCAAGTGGAATGTCGCAAGTCCAGGAGTTTGCCGGAAGTCCGCAGGAGCATCACCGAGGGTTCATCGGATGATCGACGGAAGTTCGCCAGAAGCTCACCGGAAGAAGCGATTGACGCACCGGAGCAAGTTGCAGTAAATGTCTTAGGAAATATCATAGTTAGCATAATGATTAAGTTGGAAATGGGAGGTGATCCCATTAACATAATCTTGGGGCAATTGGGCCCCTGAAAAACCCAAATTGGGCCGAATGGATCAACCCATTCAGACCCTGATTTTTGCCAAGCGGTTGAACCGCCCAAGCTAGGCGGTGGCACCGCTTGGGCTCGGTCTCCGAGCTCTGGCTAAGCGGTGCAACCGCCTCAGTTAGGCGGTGGCACCGCCTGAGCTCGGTCTTCGAGCTCTGGCAGGAGGTGCAACCGCCCCTGACAGGAGGTGGCACCGCCCAGAGGCTCAGTCTTCAAGCTCTGCCAGGCGGTGCAACCGCCAGATCTCGAAATTCCGGGGATTGACAGTTTTGAGCTCCAAATTCAAATTGGGTTGGGGCCTATAAATACCCCACCCTTTCACACTAAAAGGGCACCCAGAAAACCACCAAAATTCTGATTTTACTTTGTAATTTTTAGAGCTCAAAAGTGTTGTATGAGTTGAAAGTTCTTCTTCCTCTTTTCTTCCAAGTTCTAATATGTTAAGAGAGGAAAGGAAATTCTATAAGGGTTGTCTCCTAAGCCTGTCAAAAGGAGTGAAACTGTAAAAGGGTGGTTGGCCTTCGCCTATATTAGAAAGCCTCTAGTTGACGTCGATGACCTCGTCGGTGGAGGAAGCCAAAAGTGGAGTAGGTCAAGATTGACCGAACCACTCTAAATCTCGGTTTGCATTTACTTTGAGCATCTTATCTTTACTGCAAACCTCCTCAATAGCTTACTGTCTTCTGTGCTTTTACGATCGTGTTTCAAGCTCTGCATTTTCCGAATCAGCGTTTAGACGTAAATCGTTTTTATCGTACGAACATCATATTTCAGTTTGTGTTTACGTTTTGATTTCTATCATAACTACAAACTGCCTTTATATCTTTGCTTTAACTTCATCTTGGTTGGTTGCAAGTTAAAGTGATTTACGAATCAGATTTTCTATCGAAATCGCTCTTATCGTACGAACGCGATTTTAATCGTCGAAAGTTTTCTACTGCACTATTTCACCCCCCCCCCCTCTTAGTGCTCTTGATCCTAACAATTGGTATCACAGCCTGGTATTTCTCATTTCGGATTTACACCCGAGAGAAATGACTCTTCATGGCTTTCAAGAGGGCTTATCGGTCTTTTGTCCATCGTTGTTTAACGGATTGGACTACACTTATTGGAAAACTCGAATGAGAGTTTTCTTGATTTCTATGAATTTGGATTTATGGAATATCATTGAAAACACTTTTCAACTTCCCTCTAAACCGATGAATGAATGGTCGGATTTGGAGAAGAAGTATTTTTCTTTAAACGCAAAGGCTATGAATGTCTTATTTTGCGCTTTGGACAAAATTGAGTTCAATCGGATTTCTACGTGCAAAACGACTTTTGACATTTGGCGAACACTTGAAATCACACACAAGGGAACTAGTAGAGTCAAAGACTCAAAAGTTAACATTTTATTGCATGATTTTGAGCTTTTTCAAATACAACCAAGCGAGACTATAGGCGACATGTACACCCGTTTCACGGATGTCGTCAATAGTTTAAGAGTTCTTAGAAAATATTTTTCGGATTTTGAACTCGTAAACAAGATTTTGCGTTCTCTTTCTAAGAAGTGGGATTCAAAAGTAACTACAATACAAGAAGCTAAAAACCTAAACAACTTACCACTTGAAGAACTAATTGGTTTGTTGATAACATATGAAATGGTGCACAATGCATATGATGAACATGATGAACAAAATCACCTTCCAAAGAACAGGAAGGATTTGGAACTCCGGACAAATGAATACCACTTGAGCGATGACTCAAGTGATGAGGACAATGATGAACCTGAACTTCGAACACTAAATCTTAATAAGTTTATTGAACAAAAATCTAAAATAAACAATAAACTTGAACGAAGGAAGAGGCCAAAGAAGAAGAACACAAAGTGGGATGAATTGAGCTCCTCCAAAGATGAGGAGAAAATCAAGAAAGGCAAGGTGGCAAACTACGCCTTAACCGCTTTCAATGATGAGGTAATCGAAATCCCCCTAATTTATTTTGAAATTACTTGATGCTCTCATGATATATTTTCTTTTTTAGTTTAGAATTTATTTTCTTAAAAATTACATGTTTTAAAAAAATATATATATATGATCATGCTAAGTAATTTTGAAAATGATAAATTGCATATTTTATGATAAACAAATAAAATGATTTTGATTGAAAATATGAAATCATGGTTAAGAAGTAATAATGTGTATTACGTTGATTTCCATTGTTATTTCTCAATTTTGATTAAAAAAAATCATGTTTGATTTGAAGAAATGCATAATGATGTAATATTAAATATTTTGATTAACAATTTTATGCATGAGATTTTAAGCTATACATGATGATAAGCATGTGTTATTTTCATGAGTGTATTTGAAAAACTATGGCAAAAATGTGCTCGAATGCATGAACTTGTTAAGATTATTTTTCGGACTTTCTTGATTCAATGTTCAAATCACTTAATTGCCATGATGATTTTACACTATTACATGCCTTAATAACATATTGGAAATTATGTGTTTTGGATACAAAATTTTTTATGATCATGAGCATGTTTTATCTTGATGATTGAACTTGAAAATCTATAGCAAAACCTTGTCCGAATGCATGAAAGTGTTAAATTTCATTTTTGGATTTTCTTGATCATAATAATTCATTTTTGAGAATCTATTGATCTTGATGGTTTTATGATGAAATTCATTTTTCAATCCTAAACGTTGATGCATGTTTAACATAAATGAAAAAGCATGCTAACATGAAATCAATCACTTAAAATGAAATAATTAAAAAAAGAAAAAATATATTATCAATGAAATCATGAATCTACTTATGTTACAAATTTTGTGAACCATAAAAATGATTTTTGGTGATTTGAATCTGAATGAGTTTTATCCAAAATCATGATCTTGGTTCCGTGATATTTACAAATTAAGATTTATTATGAATTAAGATTTTTTCATTAATTGTTCTCCTAAGATTTTCTTTTGATTAATTATGGAGTAGGTTTTTCAAAAAGAAATCATGTCTTTTGGTATTCACATGTTCTAATCTTTCATGATATGATTTTTATGCAATTCCTTGTATTTATGAAATGTTTATCTCATCACCTAATAATTCTTCTTGATATTCCTTATGTGATGATAAGAATACATGAAATATTCATTAATTTGTTTTGATAAGAAGTTTCGATCATGTATGGTAGAATGTAATTTGACAAATTTAATACCATCATGTTGCAAAATAAATGATGATTAGGAATCATGCATTAATGATAGTTGTATATTTTATGATTTGGCATGATGCATGCAATGATGAAATATTCATGAATTTGAAATGAAGCATGCAATACTTATGACAATGATGTATATGATGTATTGCATATGATATGTATCATGAATGCTTTAAATGATGAATGTTTGGTATCATGATCAATATGTTGATAAATGCTTAAAAATTTTATTGTTTGAGTATCATGTATGATATACCCATTAATGATGATTGATTTATTTTTCGGTATCGTGCATGAAAAATAAGGTTTTTGAAATTGTGTATGTTTTAATTTGAATATATAATGATGCACAAATAAAATTGATACTTACCTTTGTCATAATCTGAAAATTGAAAAAAGGGTCTTACCTTCTTTTTGACAATGACAAAGGGGGAGCAAGAATTTCTAGCGTGGACATCATGAAAAGAGGCAAACTAGCTAGCTTACACAATTCAAGATGAAAGCAAAAATTACACTCCTCTAAAGAGAAGATACAAATGTAACACTTGCCAAATTGTTTGCTTGCCTCATCTAAAACATTATCTCTTGCTAGTTTGGCATTTTGCTAGCTTGCACTTTGCAAAGAAAGCAAAAATGACACTTCTCAAAAGAGAAGAAAGGGCTTGTTATCTTGAACATCACAAGCTTGCCAAACAAAAATTGTAAAAGTGCTATCTTGCCTATCTCAAGAAGCAAAACTTGCATCTTGCACATTGCAATAGGAAGCAGGAATCATAAGCTTACACAAGAAAGCTATCTTGCATTTGCTTTCGAAATTTTTGCTAGCTTGTATGTAGTAAAACTTGTATATCGTAAAAATTGCTAGCTTTTAGTATAAAGAAAAGCAAATAGTTGCTATCTCAAGAAAATTAAACATGCTAAACTTACACCTTGCAATGGAAGCAAAATTACGAGCTGAAACATTGCAAAGGAAGCAAAAATTTGCTAGCTTGCAACTTGCATATTTCAAGAAGCAAGAGTTACCTTCTTGAACATCTCTAAATTGCTAGCTTGCAAGTTCTAAAATGTTGTAACATTGCTAGCTTGCATGTTCTAAAAGTGCTATCTTGTATGCTGTAAAACTTGCATATCTAAAACTTGATAGCTTGAATGTTCTATGCATGATGTAATATTTGCTAAATTTTCTGGCTTCAAAACTGCATGATGATAAAACTTGATATTATGTTTTTCATGCAATGAGTTAAACTAATATTCCAAACACAAGAATAGTTGGACTTCTCCTTTTTGTTGATGACAAAGGGGGAGAAGTATGATGTTATGCATAAGTTTATGCATAAGTTCATGATGACGTGTTGCAAGTATTCATGATGAATATTGCAATGACTTGAATTCAGTTTGAATTCAAGGTTCTATCAATATGGCATATTGATAGGGGGAGTTTGTTTAAACTCCGGGAGTTAAGTTTAACTCCGTCATCAAGTGGTTGTCATCATCAAAAAGGGAGAGATTGTTGAATCTCATATTTTGATGATGAAACTACTTGATATATGTTTATGATTTAATCTATGTTTTGAGTGACGCAGGATGCTTCGATCAGGATGAGACAATTAAAGCAGGAAAATCATGTTGTGCTGGAGGAACATGTTAGAAGATTGGACGTCGGGCCGGTGGATCGGTCGACGTATTGACAGAAGGCTTCGGGCCGTGGACTTGGGCATCGGGCCAAGAAGAGTGGGTATTGTGCCAAGGATATCGGAGTTGTGGAGTCAACTGGTCGATTGGGCAATAGGCTGCAGGAGAGGACGATGCGCCGAAGAATCGGACGAAGCGTCGAGGGACCAATGACATGCCGGACAACATGGTTAATTGCTTAGGATTAATTGTCTCGATCGAAGTTTTGTTTTAAGTGTGCAGGATTAACTACGATGGAAGAAAGACATGCAGCAGGTGTTGCGCCGGAATCAAGACAATAATCACGTTGGGAGTTCGAGAGTTCGACGGAAGTTCGGACAGTCGTCGGAAGTTCTACGGGAACAAATCCGAGAAGTCCATGAGCTTGCCAAAGAAACTCGTCGGAACTCACCAAGTGGATCGTCGTAAGTCCAGGAGTTTGCCGGAAGTCCGTAGGAGCATCACCGAGGGTTCATCGGATGATCGATGGAAGTTCGCCGGAAGCTCGTCGGAAGAAGCGATTGACGCACCGGACCAAGTTGCAGTAAATGTCTTAGGAAATATCGTAGTTAGCATAATGATTAAGTTGGAAATGGGAGGTGATCCCATTAACTTAATCTTGGGTCAATTGGGCCCCTGAAAAACCCAAATTGGGCCGAATGGATCAACCCATTCAGACCCTGATTTCTGACGGGCGGTTGAACCACCCAAGCCAGGCGGTGGCACCGCTTGGGCCCGGTCTCCGAGCTCTGGCTGAGCGGTGCAACCGCCTCAGTCAGGCGGTGGCACCGCCTGAGCTCGGTCTTCGAGCTCTGGCAGGAGGTGCAACCGCCCCTGACAGGAGGTGGCACCGCCCAGAGGCTCAATCTTCGAGCTCTGCCAGGCGGTACAACCGCCCCAGTCAGGCGGTGCAACCGCCAGATCCCGAAATTCCGGGAATTGACAGTTTTGAGCTTCAAATTCAAACTGGGTTGGGGCCTATAAATACCCCACCCTTTCAGCACTGAAAGGGCACCCAGAAAACCACCAAAATTCTGATTTTACTTTACGATTTTTAGAGCTCAAAAGTGTTGTATGAGTTGAAAGTTCTTCTTCCTCTTTTCTTCCAAGTTCTAATCTGTTAAGAGAGGAAAGGAAATTCTGTAAGGGTTGTCTCCTAAGCCCGTCAAAAGGAGTGAAACTGTAAAAGGGTGGTTGGCCTTCGCCTATTGAAGGAAAGCCTCTAGTTGACGTCGGTGACATCGTCGGTGGAGGAAGCCAAAAGTGGAGTAGGTCAAGATTGACCGAACCACTCTAAATCTCGGTTTGTATTTACTTTGAGCATCTTATCTTTACTGCAAACCTCCTCAATAGCTTACTGCCTTCTGTGCTTTTACGATCGTGTTTCAAGCTCTGCATTTTCCGAATCGGCGTTTAGACGTAAATCGTTTTTATCGTACGAACATCATATTTCAGTTTGCGTTTACGTTCTGATTTCTATCATAACTGCAAACTGCCTTTATATCTTTGCTTTAAGTGCATCTTGCTTGGTTACAAGTTAAAGTGATTTATGAATCGGATTTTCTACCGAAATCGCTCTTATCGTACGAACGTGATTTTAATCGTCGAAAGTTTTCTGCTGCACTAATTCACCCCCCCCCCCCTCTTAGTGCTCTTGATCCTAACAAAATTAACTTGGTGATGAGGTATAAAATTCATGAAGACAAATTATGAATATCAAGAGACAAATTATGATTCTTTTAGATAGCAAAAAGAAGAAACATATTAAATAATCTTGATTCATAAGAATCTCAAGTTGTCAAGGTCATGATTTATATATTAATGAAAGATCTTAAGTTATAATTCAAAAAATCATGATTCATAAAAAAAATCTCCTCTTTAAATAAAATACCAAGAAAATTGTAGGAGTACAAAGAAGAGATCTTGATTCAAAAAAAAAAAAATCTCAAGCAATTCCAAGAAATCAAGATCATGATTTGAATAAAACTCATTCAAACTCAAATCATCAAATGAGCAAAATTATTTTCAAGAGATTCAAAGTGACATAAGTAGATTTATCAATCTCTTGAGATGCTAGCGATTTTCTTTCTCCCTCTTATCATTATAAACAAGAACGAAGAAGTGAAGAAATGCATAACAAAACTTAAGTCTTAAATTCTCAAGTTGTCAAGTAGCATATCATGGTTTGTTAGGATAAGTCTCCCTTGTTTTTTGGTGAATAGCAAAAAGAAACAAGGAGAAAATGATCTCAATTCATAGAAAGATTTCAAGTATCAAATATTGATAAATCAATATCATGAATTGGATTATTTTCCACTTTAGTAAATGACAAAGAGAAACATAAGAGATCAAATAAGATATCTTGATTCATAAAAGATTTCATGTTATAAAACTCGAGAAATTATGATTTCGATGAAACTCATTCAAATTCATTTTCGTAGTCCAAGAGATTCACAAAAGCATAATATACATGGATTCATTAATCTTTTATCAAAAAATCAATAAGATAGAGATGGAAAATATATTCCCTATTTATGTGTTTTATTTTAAGTTATTTGTTTCATACAAGCATGCCTTTTTCTTTTTATGCCAAATAAAAACATGCATCAATGTTTAAGATTGATAAATAAATTTCATCATAGAAACCATCAAGACCAAAAAAGTATAACACATTAAACATAGAGCTTCTTCAAACAAGAGATTTGATTCATCATTTTAATTCTAATGATAATTCATTTTCCTTTTTATGTGATTGATTTCATATAAATATGCTCAAGATTTTCATATAAAAACCATCCATCTTGTTTTAAAACCGAAAAAACAACTTTCATTGCGATAAAGATCAATAAGCCATAAATCATAAAAATCATCATGCATAGTATAAAATCATCAAGTATGGTATCATTGAACATAAGGCATTTTCAATCAAAATCGGAAATAATCAATTTAGATGCACATTATTTTTTTTCTTAAAAACATGCATAGGATTAATCATTAGATTTAAATATAACATTTTGTTGTCTTTTCATAAAACATGAAATTATCATTATCATTTTCAAAATTAGCTAGAAAAAGAAGCATGATATATATTTTTTATTTACTAACTAATTTAAAAATAACTCATAAAAAGGCATCAAGTAATTCGAAATAAGGCAAAGAGGTTTTGGTTACTTTATTGTCGAAAGTCGTTAAGGCGTAGTTTGCCACCTTGCCTTTGTCGGTTTGTTCTTCATCTTCAGATGAACTCGGTTCATTCCAAGCTGCCTTGAGTACTCTCTTCTTCTTTAGCAACTTTTGTTTAAGTTCATTTTTATTTTTTAATTCTTGTTTAATGAACCTTTTAAATTTTATAGTGAGAAGTTCGAGTTCATCACTTGAGCTTTTGCTTGAGTGGTATTCATTTGTTCTAAGTGTCAAATCCTTTTTGTTCTTTGGAAGGTTGTTCTCAAGTTCAAGTGCCACATAAGTCATTTTATAGTTCATCAAAGACCCAATAAGTTCTTCAATCGGAAAATAGTTTAAATCCTTTGATTCTTGTATTGTCGTTACTTTAGAATCATAATTTTTATAAAGTGATCGCAAAACTTTATTCATAAGTTCAAGATTCAAAAAACTTTTACCAAGAGCTTTTAGACTATTGACAACATCCATAAAACGGGTGTATATATCTCCAATAGTCTCGCTTGGCTTTATACGAAATAATTCAAAATCACGCATCAAAACATTTATTTCAGAGTCTTTAACTCTACTAGTGCCTTCATGTATGATTTCAAGAGTGTACCAAATATCGAAAGTCATTTCGTAAATAGAAACTCGATTGAATTTAGTTTTGTCTAAGGTGCAAAATAGAGCATTCATAGCTCTGTATTTAAAGAAAAATTTTTCTTCTCCAAATCATTCCATTCTTTCATTGGAGTAGAAGACTTTTTAAAACCATTTTTAATAATATTTCATAAATTTAAATCCATAGAAAGCAAAAAAACTCTCATCCGAGTTTTCCAATAAGTGTAGTCCGTCCCATTGAACATGGGAGGATGAACGATAGAAAAACCTTCTTGAAATCCGAAAAGAGTCATTTCTCTTGGGTGTTAAACCAAACGAGAAAATCGTGGCTCTAATACCAACTGTTAGGAATAAGTCAAGCACTTGAAACGATAAAATCACGTCGATTTTGAAAATATTTCATACGATAAATTCGATCTCGAAAATGCTTAACTTGAAAGCATGTGAAAGTGCAGTGAAAGTAAGAATTCCAAAAAGTGTCACATCCCCGATTTTCGAGGTTCTGGCGGTACCATCGTCATTATTGGGTGGTACCACTGCCTACAGATTGACATTGGGCGGTACCATCGCCTACAGATTGATACTAGGTGGTACCATCGCTTAGTCTGGGCAGTACCACCGCTTGGTCTGGGCGGTACCATCGCTTGTCAAAGCTTGGAGACTAAGATCTTGTGATACCACCACTTGGTGGCATTAACTGTCGGTGGTACCATCGTCTGGCAGCATTAATTGTCAATGGAACCACTGCTCAGACTACCTAAGAGACTGAGTCCCATACGGTGCCACCGTCAGCACTGGTAGTGCCACCACCGACCTGACTTCAAGTGTTGAATGGGCTATTCAACCGGCCTAATTCAGCCTTGTTAAGGGCCCAATTGGCCCCTAACTGAGTTAGTGGGATTACCTCCCAATCATAACTCAACTTATTGTCTAACTATGATATTTAACTAAGAAATCTTTATCCAGTATGTCAATTGTTCTCTCGATGAACTTCTGACGAACTCCCGGCGAACTCTTAGTGAACTCTCGACGAACTCTCGGCGAGCTCCCGACAAACTCTTGGCGAGCTTCCGGCAAACTTCTGGCATATTGTCCAAATCTTTGACGTATCGTTCGATCTTTGACTCCGGCCCAACATTTGCTTTATGCCTTACCGCTATTGTAGTTAATCCTGCATACTTATCTCAACATATAGATTAGATCAAACAATTTACGAATTGATTTTATCATCAAAGTTCAAGATTTAACAATCTCTCCCTTTTTGATGATGACAACCAATTAATGACGGAGTCAACCTTAACTCCCCCTATTTATATGCCATACTTGAGAAAAGACACTCTTGAATTCAAGGCATTTGAATTCGAGCATCAAACTGATAAGATGCATGTATTTAAAGCTTATTGACATACTCATCCTGATACTAGTCATGACTTATCATCTAAAAATATGATACCACGTATTTTATCACAATAAAAATGATGTCAAGGCATGACATCCATTTTTATGTCTAATATCGAATGATGATAGACAATCATCATTTTCAAGTATGATACAAACTTCAAATATGAAATTTAGCAATATTCAAATTTCAAGTTTGATAAAAGATGACAATTCATCAATCCAAGGCATGATACCAATTGTAAGTAGGAAATTAAGCATGATAAGTTTGATACTTCATCATAACGATAGACATTCATCATTTTGATATGAAATCAAGCATGATTTTAAGAATGAAACATTTTCAAGTATCTATGCCATATTACAATGCATTTCAAGCATTCATGATACATTCATAATGATTCATGATATATTTTAAACATTCATAATGCCAAGTTGTCATCAATTTACCATATTTCTCCCTCTTTGTCATCAACAAAAAGGAAATGGGCAATCGTTTCAAGCAAAAATTTTACTTATTGCGATAGGATTCTTCTTGAAAGGGAAAAGAGAAGGAAAAGTACATGAATAGTGCATTTATCAAGAAGAATTGAGATATTGAAAGTTCATGAATAATACAAGGAGAAACAATGAGTGATTGAAAATTCATTTCAACAACAGAGATTCACAATAAGAGCTAAAGATGTATCATTTCATGATGTAGAATTCATGAATGTTCTTTTATGAAAGAAAAATTCATGAATAAAATTCGTGAAAGCTGTTTCTATCAAATGAATTCATGATCTTTGCAAAAGTTTGCAAGTCAAGAAAATCCATTTCTCATTAAAAATTTATAAGAGTGAAATTCATGAGAGATGTATTTGTCAATAAAATCCATGAGTGAAGTGATCAAGTGTATCAGAAATCATTAAGTGATGGAGCAAGGGTATGAAGTAAATTTGATACTAATTTAAGAGGAATATAAAAATGAAATAAATTCATGAAAGTGTTAAATCTCGGATTTTGATAATGAAGTCAATTGTCATTTGTTATCTAATCCATATGTTGAGATAAGTGTGAAGGATTAACTACGATAGTAGTAAGACATGCAGCAGGAGTTACGCCGGAGTCAAGACCATGATCACGTTAGGGGTTCGAGAGTTCGACGGAAGTCCGGACGATCATCGGAGGTTCTACGGGAATAAATCTGCGAAGTTCAGGAGCTTGCCAAAGAAGCTCATCGGAACTCGACAAGTGGATCGTCGCAAGTCCAGGAGTTTGCCGGAAGTCCGTTGGAGCATCACCGAGGGTTCATCGGATGTTCGCCGGAAGTTCACCGGAAGCTCGCCGAAAGAAGCGATTGACGCACCGGAACACGATCTATAGTATTGATGTATTAATTGTCGTAGTTAGCTTGTAGATTAAGTTAGAATTGGGAGGTGATCCCATTAACTTAATCTAGGGCCAACTGGGCCCTTGGTAGACCCAAATTGAGCCGAATGGATTAGTCCATTCGGACCCAGAATTCCTACCAGGCGGTGGCACCATCTAGGAGACTTGGTCTCCCAGGAATTCTGGGCAGTAGTACCACCCCTGTCAAGCGGTGGTACCACCGGCAGTTATTACTGCCAATGGTGGTACCGCCCTTGTCAAGTGGTGGTACCACCTGAGCTCGGTCTCCGAGCGATGTTAGGTAGTAGTACTGCCCAGACTGAGTGGTAATACCGCTCAGTGATAGATGATAGGCGGTAGTACCACTAGGACCCTAAAAAATCGACATATGACACTTTTTAGCTCCAAATTCAAACCAGTTGGGGCCTATATAAACCCCACCCTTTCCTGCATGAAAGGGCACTAAAATCTTGGTCTTATTCAGAGAATTTGAGAGCTCAAAAGTATTATAAAAGGCCAAAAGTTCTTCTCCCTCTTTTCATCTAAGTTTTGATCATTCAAGAGAGGAGTGAAAATCTATAAGGGTAGTCTCCTAAGCCCGTCAAAAGGAGTAAAGCTGTAAAAGGGTGGTTGGTCTTCGCCTATTAAAGGAAGGCCTATAGTGGATGTCGGTGACCTTATCGGAGGAGGAAGCCAAAAGTGGATGTAGGTCAAAATTGACTGAACCACTCTAAATCTTGGTTTGCATTTACATTCAGCTCTCTATCTTAACTGCAAACTGCCTCTATTGCTTTTCTTCAAATGTACTTCACTTAATCTTAAGTTGAAGAACTTTCCGGAATGGTTTTTCATCGAAAGTGTTTTTATCGTACGAACGTCGTTTTAAATCGTTGAAAGTTTTTCGCTGCACTAATTCAAGCCCCCCCCCCCCCCTGTCTTAGTGCTCTTGATCCAAATAATTGGTATCAGAGCGGGGTTACGGGGTTAACTCTTAATCGGATTAAAACCTAAGAGAGATGGCATACGCCGGAAACCAAGAGAGTTACTCTATTACACATCCACCCATGTATAATGGGACGGACTACACCTACTGGAAGACCCGAATGAGGATCTTCCTTATTTCCATGGATTTTGAACTTTAGAATCTTGTTGAAAATGGATTTTCAAAGTCTTCTCTTTCAATGATCGATTGGAATGAATTGGAGAAAAAGACTTTCGCTCTTAATGCAAAGGCTATGAATGTCTTATTTTGTGCGCTTGATAAAAACGAGTTCAATCGTGTTTCGGTTTGTGAAACTACATTTGATATTTGGCACACACTCAAAGTGACTCACGAAGGCACGAGTAGAGTGAAGGAGTCAAAAATCAATCTTTTAATACATTCTTTTGAACTTTTTCGAATGAAACCGAGCGAGACCATAGGTGACATGTACACCCGTTTCACTGATATTGTCAATGGTCTAAAAGGAATCAATAAAAGTATTTTGGATTTTGAGCCCGTGAATAAGATTCTAAGATCCCTTCCAAAGAGTTGGGACCCTAAAGTCACTGCTATTCAAGAGGCTAAAGATTTAAACAACTTTCCTTTTGAATAATTAATCGGGTCATTAATGACCTACGAAATGACTTGCAAAGCTCATGAAGAGCAATAAGACATTCTTCCAAAGAACAGGAAGGATATGACACTTAGAACTTTAGAAGACCACTTGAGTGAAAACTCAAGTGATGAGGACTATGATGATGACTTGGCACTTCTAACAAGGAAATTTAAAAAATTCATTAAAAGAAACTAGTTTAAAAATGACATAAAAAATAAATTTGAACACAAAAAGGACCAAGTTATTTGTTACGAATGCAAGAAGCCGGGACACTACAAAAGTGATTGTCCCCAAGCCAAGAAGAGAATACCAAAGAAGAAGGCGCTCAAAGCAACATGGGATGACTCAAGCGCGTCTGAAGAAGAGGAGTTCAACACCGAGCAAGTTGCTCACTACACCCTAATGGCCATCGGAGAGGAGGTGACGAATTTAATTGATACAGATTTATCATTTGATGAATTATTAAATGCTTTCCATGACTTATTTGATGAATGTAAAATAATTAGTAGAAAATATAAATTGTTAAAAAAGGAGCATGATAGTCTTATTAGTAATTTTGATAAATTAAAAACTGAATATCATAATAGTTTAGCTTTATGTATAAAATGTCATGATCTAGAAACTCTCCAAAAGGAGAACTTGCTACTTAAGTATACCTTGAAGAAATTTGAGGTTGGTAGTAAATCTTTGAATATGATCCTTACAAATAAGGATCACGTTCCTAAAAGAAGTAGAATCGGATTTGTGAGAAGTCCTCACCAAAATCCAATCACCTTCATTAAAGGCCCTATCTTACATGTTCAGCACCAAAGCAAATGCAACTTTTGTTACAAACATGAACATAGAACTTATCATTGTCCATTCAAGAAAGTTAGTCCGAACAAACTGATTTGATTTCCTAAAGGAACCATGATAAATTCTATACAACATGATCAACAATTTAGATCAGTTTTTTAGGCACCCAAAAGTAAATGGGTACCTAAAAATCATCCTTTCTTGTAGAAACATACACCATCACAAGCTAGGAGCAAGAGATGGTACCTCGATAGTGGATGCTCAAGGCATATGACCAGAGATCCATCTCAATTCTCTAAGCTCTCTAGCATAGACGAAGGCTATGTCACCTTCGGAGACAACAACAAGGGTAAAATCATTGGTAAAGGAACCATAGGTAATAAATCCAACTTCTTTATTGAAGATGTTTTGTTAGTTGATGGTTTATAATATAACCTCTTGAGCATTAATCAACTATGTGATAAAGGATATATTGTCAAATTCAAATCTAATGCTTGCATCATTGAAAAATCACATAAAAACACATCTATGATTGCATTAAAACAAAATAACATATACACATCAATGATCTTTGTAATGAAATGTGTTTCTCGGTTTTGAATGAGGATGCTTGGCTTTGGCATAGGAGATTAGGTCATGATAGCATGAAACTAATCACTCAAATATCATCCAAAGAACTTGTAAGAGGAATTCTTCATATCAAGTTCATCAAAGATAATGTGTGTGATACTTGTCAATTAGGAAAATAAATTAAGGGTAGTTTCAAATCTAAGAATCAAATAAGCACCTCTAGGCCCTTGCAATTGATCCATATGGACTTGTTCGGACCAATCTCTACATCAAGCCTAAGAGGTAGCAAATATGCCTTTATTATTGTAGATGACTAAAGTAGATACACATGGACTTATTTCTTGAAACATAAAATTGAATGCTTTAGATATTTCACCAAGTTTTGTAAACTTGTTCAAAATGAAAAGGGTTATATGATTTCATCAATTAGAAATGATCATGGTGGTGAATTTCAAAACCATGATTTCTAAGAATTTTATGAATTTAATGGATACAATCACAACTTCTCTACTCCATGAAATCCTTAAAATAATGGAATAGTAGAAAGAAAAAATAGAAATTTACAAGAAATGACGAGAACCATGTTGAATGAACATAACCTACCCAAATATTTTTGGGCCGAAGCTGTAAACACTGCATGCTATATTTTGAATAGAGTTCTAGTAAGACCCTTACTCACCAAAACTTCCTATGAGTTGTGGAACAACAAAAAATCCAATGTTTCATATTTTAAAGTTTTTGGGTGTAAGTGGTTTATCTTGAATGAAAAAGATGCCTTATGAAAATTTGATGCTAAATCCGATGAAAGAATTTTTCTTGGTTATTCTTCGGTTTCTAAAGCTTTTCGTATCTTCAATAAAAGAACTTTAATTATAAAAGAATCCATTCATGTTATTTTCATTAAGAATTCCGAAATCAAGAAAAATGATTTTGATGATGATGTTAATTTCGATTCTTTGAATTTAAATGAAATCCCTTCTCCAACTAGCAACTTGGATGCATCCACTTCCGAAATATCCTTACCCAAGGATTAGAAGTATGTAGATGCTCATCCTAAGGAGCTAATCCTAGGAGACACATCTAAGGGGGTTCAAACACGTTCTTCTCTTAAAAATTTTTGTGCCAACACCGCTTTTCTCTCCCAAATTAAACCTAAATGTATTGACGAAGCCATGAAAGATGATTCATGGATTATCACAATGCAAGATGAGTTAAATCAATTTGAGAGAAATGAGGTGTGGAAGCTTGTTCTTAGACCAAATGACCATTTAGTTATTGGTACTAAATGGGTCTTTAGAAACAAGCAAGATGAATATGGTATCGTAGTTAGAAACAAGGCTAGATTAGTGGCCAAAGGTTTCAACCAAGAAAAATGTATCGATTACGAAGAAACCTTCACTCCTGTGGCTCGATTAGAAGCCATAAGGATGCTCCATGCTTATGATAGTAATAACAATTTTAAGTTGTTTCAAATGGATATTAAAAGCACTTTTCTTAATGGCTTTATTTCTGAAGAAGTTTATGTTGAACAACCTCCCGGATTTAAAAATAATAGCCTCCCTAATCATGTGTTTAAATTAACTAAAGCTCTCTATGATTTAAAACAAGCCCCAAGGGCTTGGTATGAGAGACTTAGTTCTTTTCTTATTGAAAATAATTTCACAAAAGGCAAGGTTGATACTACATTGTTTATCAACAATTTTGAAAATAATTTTCTCATTGTTCAGATTTATGTTGATGATATTATCTTCGGTTCTACGAATGAATCTCTTTGTGAATCTTTTGCTAAAACTATGAATCTTGAATTTGAAATGAGTTTGATGGGAGAATTAACCTTCTTCTTGGGCTTACAAATTAAGCAACTAAGCAATGACATCTTTATTAGTCAAACTAAATATACTTTAGATTTGCTAAAAAGATTTAATATGGATAGCTCAAAAGCTATCAACACTCCTATGAGCACTTCCACTAAGTTAGAAGTTGATAAAAGTGGAGAAAGCTTCGATCAAAAAACTTATAAAGGTATGATAGGAAGTTTACTTTACCTCACTACAACTAGACCAGATATCATGTTCAGTGTAGGACTTTGTGCTAGGTTTCAATCGAATCCTAAGATATCTCATCTCAAAGTAGTTAAAAAAATACTTGGATATCTTAAAGGTACCATAAATATAGGATTATGGTATCCAAAATCTGAGAATTTTGAGCTAATTGCTTATACTTTTGCAGATTTTGCTGGGTGTAGACTAGATAGAAAAAGCACATCAGGAACATGTCAATTTTTAGGACATGCCCTTGTTTCCTGGTCATCTAAGAAACAAAACTCGGTTGCACTATCAACAACCAAAGCTGAGTATATTGCAACTAGTGCATGTTGTGCATAAGTTGTGTGGATGAAAAACACCTTGGAAGATTATAAAGTTCATCTTAAAAATATTTCCATTAAATGTGATAACACAAGTGCAATATGCTTAATAAAGAATCTCATTCAACACTCAAGAACAAAGCATATTGATATTAGACATCACTTTATATGAGATTATGTCACTAATTATGATGTAATTATAGAGTTCATTGATGCTAAACATCAACTAGCTGATATTTTTACAAAGCCTTTAAGTGAAGAACAATTTGATTTTATTAAAAGAGAATTAGGAATGTTAATTTGTCCGAATGCATGAACTTATTAAAATTATTTTTTGGACTTTCTTGATTCAATCACTTGATGCTATAATGAGAAGCTTATACGATTATATGTCTTGATAACATGTTGGAAATTATATGTTTTGGATACAAAAATTTCCATGATGATAAGCATGTTTTATCTTTATGATTATGTTTGAAAATCTATAGCAAAACCATGTCCGAATGCATGAAAGTGTTAAATTTTATTTTCGAATTTTCTTGATCCTAACATGATTTAGTATTTCTCTTTCGTTCTTAATGTAGCTTTCATAAGCATATGTCATATTGAGTTTGTTTCATATCATTGACATATGGAATCAATTAACAAATGCATCTCTCATAGACTTATCGTGTGAAAAATATTTTTTCGAGAAATGAATTTGATGAAATGATTCCTTCTTGAAAAAGGAAGATCTTTTTTAACACTTGCAATGATTTGATTCACATACATATCTTGATCCTTGCAAAAATGAAGCATGATTTAATCTCTTATCGATTTTAACTTCATTCAAGTAAGCTCATAAATAGTTTTCCTCCATGCAAAAAGATAATGACAAATAAAAAGGAAGAAGTAATGAAAGCTATCTCCATGTCATGTTTTCGTTGAGATGTTTGCTTAATTGGTATCCTTGAGATGTTTGAATCATTACCGCACTTATGCTTAAAGTTTATTTAAATAGTTCTCTTTTTTGTTGATGATAAAGGGGGAGAAATACATAGTAAATTGATGATAGAATTGCTATGAGTATCATATTTGAATTATGTTAAGATATCAAAAGCTTGTCTCAAAATATATGATAAATTAATGATAGAATTGCTATGATTGCCATATTTGCACTATGCCATATTTGTACTATGTTAAGATATCTAGAACTTACATCACAATTCTACAAATTGATATCTTATCATGTGATGAAATGCTATGATTGCTAAACACTTGAAATGTTTACATTATGTTAAGATATCAAGAACTTACATTGTAATTTTACATGTTGATATCTTACCATATGATGAATTGCTACGATTGCTATCTTTCACATTTGAAATGTAAAACTTGAAAATGGATGTCAAGCCTTGACATCATTTTTAGAGAGATATATCATGATAGGAATCATAATGAGAGTATTGATAAGGTTAAACGATCTTAACTTATCAATATGTCTCTTGAATTCAAAGGCTTTGAATTCAATAATGACTTATCTCAAGTATGGCATATAGATAACGGGAGTCAATTTGATGATGAAGTCAATTGTCATTTGTTATCTAATCTATATATTGAGATAAGTGTGCAAGATTAACTACGATTGTAGTAAGACATGCAGCAGGAGTTGCACCGGAGTCAAGACCATGATCACGTTGGGGGTTCGAGAGTTCGACGGAAGTCTGGACGGTCATCGAAGGTTCTAGGGAACAAATCTGAGAAGTCTAGGAGCTTGCCAAAGAAGCTCATCGAAATTTGCCAAGTGGATCGTTGCAAGTCCAGGAGTTTGCTGGAAGTCTACCGGAGCATTGTCGAGGGTTCGTCGGAAGCTCGCCGGAAGAAGCGATTGACGCACCGGAACATAAACTACAGTATTGATGTCTTAATTATTGTAGTTAGCTTGTAGATTAAGTTAGCATTGGGAGGTGATCCCATTAACTTAATCTGGGGCCAATTGAGCCATTGGCAGACCTAAATTGGGCCGAATGGATCAGTCCATTTGGACCTAGAGTTCCTACCACGCGGTGGCACCGCCAGGGCCAACGGTGGCACCGCCTAGGAGACTTGGTCTCCTAGGAATTTTGGGCGGTAGTACCGCCCCTGTCAGGCGATGGTACCGTCGGTAGTTATTACTACCAGCGGTGGTACCGCCCCTATCAAGAAATGGTACCGCCTGAACTCGGTCTTCGAGTAATGTCAAGCGATTGTACTGCCCAGACTGAGCGGTAGTACCGCTTAGCCACAGATGATAGGCATTAGTACTACCTAGTTATGGCGGCAGTACCTCCAGGACCCCAAAAAACTGAGAGATGACACTTTTCAGCTCCAAATTCAAACCAGTTGGGGCCTATATAAACCTCACCCTTTCTTGCATGAAATGACACCAAAATCTTGATCTTATTCTGAGAATTTGAGTGCTCAAAAGTGTTGTAAAAGGTCAAAAGTATTAGGATCAAGAGCACTAAGAGAGGGGGGGGGGGGGGTAGGGCGGGGTGAATTAGTGCAGCGAAAATCTTTCTACGATTAAAACTGCGTTCGTACGATAAAAGCGATTTCGGTGTGAAAGCCGATTCTAAGATTACTTTAACTTAAGCTCAAGCGAGATGACGTTAAAGTAAATCAATGAAGGCAGTTTGCAGTTATGATGAAAATCAGAATATAAGGGCAAATTGAAATACGACGTTCGTACGATAAAAGCGATTTCGGTATGAAAGCCGATTCGTAAACCACTGTAACTTGAGATGAAGCGAGATACAGTTAAAGCAAAGATATAAAGGCAGTTTGCAGTTATGATGGAAATCAGAACATAAGCGCAAACTAAAATATGATATTCGTACGTTAAAATTGATTTGCGTCTAAACGCCGATTCGGAAAGCACTGAACTTTGAAACACGTTCGTAAAAGCATAGAAGGCAGTAAGCTATTGAGGAGGTTTGCAGTAAAGATAAGATGCTCAAAGTAAATGCAAACCGAGATTTAGAGTGGTTCGGTCAATCTTGACTTACTCCACTTTTGGCTTCCTCCACCGACGAGGTCACCGACGTCAACTAGAGGCCTTCTTTCAATAGGCGAAGGCCAACCACCCTTTTATAATTTCACTCCTTTTGACGGGCTTAGGAGACAACTCTTACAGAATTTCCTTTCCTCTCTTAACAGATTAGAACTTGGAAGAAAAGAGGAAGAAGAACTTGTTGAATCTCGTATTGTGATGATGAAACCACTTGATATGTGTTTATGATTTAAACTGCATTTTGAGCGATGCAGGTCTACTCGATCAGGTTTAGACAGTTGACGCAGGAGGAATTGACGTTGCGCCGGAAGAGATCACGTCAGGATATTGGATGGCTGAATGCTTCGAACGTCGGGCATCGGGCCAAGGAGAGAGAAATTGCGCCAAGGATATCGGGGTTGCGGAGGTCAACCGTCGATTGGGCAACAAGCCGCAAGAGAGGATGATGCACCGAAGAATCGGACGAAGCGCCAACCAATGACGTGCCGGGCAACAGAATGTCAATTCGCGTTGTAATAATTGTCTAGATCGGAGTTGAGTTTTGGTTTGTGTGTGCAGGATTAACTATGATAACGATGAAGACATAAAGCGAAACAAAGTGCTGGAGTCAAGTGCGAAGGATTTGTTGCGAGTTCGAGAGTTTGACGGAAGTCCGAAGGTTCGTCGGGAATGCTGTCGGAACTAGCCGAGAATGAGTAGGGAGCTTGCCGAAGGGTTTTTCGGAAGCTCACCGGAAGGTTCGTTGGAAGTTCGCGGAGCTCACCGAGAAAGATCGGAGCTTGCCGAAGAAGCTCATTGGAACTCGCCAAGATCAAATCGTGAAGTCTAGGAGCTTGCCCGGAGTCCGCAGAATGGTTTTCGAGAGTTTATCGGAAGACCGTCGGAAGTTCGCCGAAAGCTCGCCAGAAGAAGTCTTGACTTACGGACTTTGTAATAGCTTAGAAAATGTCTTTAAATTCATAGTTAGCACGTTAATTAGGGTTAGGATTAGGTGTTAATCGTATAACCCAAGTAGGGGCCAATTGGGCCCGAGTTCGGACTGGTTTGGGCCAAGTTTGGAGCCCAACCAGTGAGCTGATTTGGCCTAGGCGGTGGCACCGCCCAGCACCCGAGAGCTGGGCGGTGACACCTCCTGGGCTGGGCGGTTGCACCGTCCAGCACCCGAGCGCTGGGCGGTGGCACCGCTTGGCTGGGCGGTGGCACCGCCAGCATCGGGAACATAAGAGAATTCAAATTTTTGGAGCCCAAATTTGAATCCTCTTGAGGCCTATAAATACCCCTCAAGTCTCCGCTGAGAAAACAACTTTTTGAGCAGCAAGTGTTTGAGAGAAAGGTCTTAGAAAAGTCCTAGCTAATCGTGTTTTTATTTTGCTAGTGTTCACCTCCTTCTTTCTTGCTGAAAATTTGTAAGAGAGTGAACCGCTTATAAAGAGTTGTAAGAGGGGTATTTACCCTTCCCTTTCAAGAGATTTGCTAGTGGAAGGTGGGAGCCTCATCGAAGAGGGGCCTCGCAAGTGGATGTAGGTCATTTGACCGAACCACTTTAAAATCGGCGTAATCTCCGGTTTGCGTTTATGTTTATGCATTTATCTTTCTGCAAACCTTTACTTTGCTAAGTTCACTGCCCTCATCTTATTACGTACGCTTTTAACGCAATTGAAACAGTTTCAAACGAAATATTATTTTTATCGTATGAAAGATTTTCTAAAACCGAAGTTTTAATCCGCTGGACTAATTCACCCCCCCCCTCTTAGTGCCGCTCCGATCCTAACAGAACTTTCAACTCATACAACACTTTTGAGCTCTAAAAATCATAAAGTAAAATCAGAATTTCGGTGATTTCTGGGTACCCTTTCAGTGCTGAAAGGGTGGGGTATTTATAGGCCACAACCAAGTTTGAATTTGGAGCTCAAAACTGTCAATTCCTAGAATTCCGGGATCTAGCGGTTGCACCGCCTGACTGAGGCTGTTGCACCGCTTGGCAGAGCTCGAAGACTGAGCCTCTGGGCGGTGCCACCTCCTGTCAGGGGCGGTTGCACTTCCTGCCAGAGCTCGAAGACTAAGCTCAGGCGGTGCCACCGCTTGATTGAGGCGGTTGCACCACTCAGCTAGAGCTCGGAGACCGAGCCCAAGCGGTGCCACCTCCTGTCAGGGGCGGTTGCACCTCCTACCAGAGCTCGAAAATTGAGCTCAGGCGGTGCCACCGCCTGACAGAGGCGGTTCAACCGCCTGGCAGAAATTAGGGTCCGAATGGGTTGATCTATTCGGCCCAATTTGGGATTTTCAGGGGCCCAATTGCCCTAAGATTAATTTAATGGGATCACCTCCCATTTCCAACTTAATCATTGTACTAACTACGATATTTCCTAAGACATTTACTGCAACTTGCTCCGTTGCGTCAATCGCTTCTTCCAGCGAGCTTCCGGCGAACTTCCGTCGATCATCCGATGAACCCTCGGTGATGCTCCTACGGACTTCCAGCAAACTCCTGGACTTGCGACGATCCACTTGGCGAGTTCCGACGAGCTTCTTTGGCAAGCTCATGGACTTCTCGGATTTGTTCCCGTAGAACCTCCGACGACTGTCCGAACTTCCGTCGAACTCTCGAACTCCCAACGTGATCATTGTCTTGACTCCGGCATAACTCCTGCTGCATATCTTATTTTCATCGTTGTTAATCCTGCACACTTATCTCAACATATAGATTAGATAACAAATGACAATTGACTTCATCATCAAAATTCGAGATTCAACAATCTCCCCCTTTTTGATGATGACAATCAATTGATAATGGAGTTAACCTTAACTCCCCCTGTCTATATGCCATACTTGAGATAAGTTATTCTTGAATGCAAAACCTTTGAATTCAAGAGACATATTGATAAGTTAAAATCATTTAAACTTATCAATTCTCCCATCATGATTCCCATCATGACGTATCTATCTGAAGATGATGTCAAGGCTTGACATTCATTTTCAAATTTTATATTACAAGTTTGAATGATGGTAATAGTAGCAAGTGATCATATTGTAAGATATCAACATGTAAAAGTGTGAAGTAAAATTTTGATATCATTACATGATACAAACAAGGCATAATGCAAATTATAGCAATCATAGCATCAATTCATATATCTCTTGGTGATGCAAGCATGGCATTAATACTCATATATTTCTCCCCCTTTGTCATCAACAAAAAGCATTGTAATTGTGATGCCAGGAGAACAATATAAGCGAATTTTGAGCATAAGTGTGATGCCTTTACTAGGTTCATGTCATTTTCAATAGTGAGTCAATTATGCAACCATGACATGGAGATATCAATTTTGTTTTTACCCCGCATCTCCACCATCTATTTGTGAGTTTACTTTAAATGAAGTTAAAATTGATGAGAGATTAAATCTTGCTTCATTTTCACAAGGATCAAGATATGTATTAGAAACGAATCCTTGTTAGTAAAAACACTATCATTCATATAATCAGGAATCATTTTATTAAATCCATTTCTTTAAAGAATATTCTTCACATAGGTGCATGAGAGATGTATTTCATATGTCAACAATGATGAGAATTAAACTCGTTATGACATATGCTTTATTAAGTCCGGAAGAGGATAATGTATCGAGAAACTTCGATTTTTAAGAGAATCCGAAAATGAAATTAAGACTTTCATGCATTCGAATGAGACTGTGCTATTGATTTTCAAATATGATCATGAAGACAAAACATGCTTATCATCATGGAATTTTTTATATTCATACACATAATTTCTAACATGTAATTATGTAAAATCATCATAGCAATTAAGTGAAATTGATCAATCAATCAATAAAGTCCCAAAAATAATTTCAACAAGTTTATGTATTCGGATACATCAACATTCCTAATTCTCTTCTTATGAAATCAAATTGTTCTTCACTTAGAGGTTTTGTAAAAATATCAGCTAGTTGATGTTTAGTGTTATGGCAATAATAATATCATGATAATGTCATGACTCATCAACTGCATTGGTATATCATTTTCTCAAATCATATTTATCATGGAAACCAAGGCACAAGGTTTTTAAAGTAGTTATAAAAACATTTAGTTTCAATGTAAAATCTGACAATGAATAACGAGATTAAATAATGAGAGATGTTTGTAACTCTGCATATGCTCACAAATAAATACATCAGGTAACCATATCAAGGATCAAGGCAAAGGGCATCATGGTGAGTAACATAAAGAGTTTACAATAACAATAGGTGATTGTGTTCACATACAAGCTCATTCAGGAGGTGGAAAATTAAAGTGCCTAAATAAAGAGTCAAATTGTCGATGAATTTGCTGCAGCTCAGATAGGATTTGATCTTGTCGATGTTCAAGCCATTCTTGTCTTTATTCAAATCGGTCCATCCGAATCCCAATATCTTCGACAGATGATGCAGTAGCTTGCTCAAATGAATGTGTTTCCTCAAAGGGACAGATCGGAGGAGATTGAGTACCCCTAAAGACTGGTGTTTCCGGTTCCGGTTCAGGTTGGGGGGGATCGGTTCTTCTAGGCATTCTAACCCAGTTACCGTTTCTATAAACACATCTTAATCGGTGAAGTAGATTTTTATTTATTATGCTAAACCTATCTACTTTTATTACTTCTTCTTCCGGTGGTATTGGAATATCGTATGCTTTCAGTATTCTAGTGATTATACCACCATATAGAAGCATCATGTCTTTCTTAGATAGTTCTAACATGTTTTGCTAGATAAGATAACCAAGACAGATGTCATATCCTTTCATGATCCAATACATAGTTCCTAATTCTATTTGGCTTACTTCATCATGATGGTATTGTTTAGGGAGAATGATACTAGTTAGGATATGATGAAGTACCTTAGTATTTAGTGGTAGTAGATGTTCACAACTTTCAGGAACAAATGCTAAGTTGGGATTGGCGAAAATTGTTCCTAAGGCTTCAACATATGTTGTCCCAACAGTTTCATCATCCCATGATCCTCTAAAATAAAGTTCTCTATTTTTTAGGGGAATGCCTATTATGTCGCAAATGAATTTATCCGTAATGGAGATGTGTTGTCCTAAGAGATAGGTAGACATTCGTTCTTCTTCATCTACTTGTATATTGTTGTAAAACAGTCTAACAAGTCTTAGATAGATGGGTTCACTAATTTGTAAAATAGGGGTAGATCTAAGTTTGCAAACCATTGGATTGTCTCTAAGTCTCTTAGTTCATTTAAATCTACATGTTTTCCCTTATTGACACTCCTAAGTTCGAAAGAGGAAAACTTTTCAGCATGATATTTTGAATCGAAAAGGGTAAGATCAAAATCTTCCACTAATCTCCTCTTCCCTTTGTCCCTTGAGGATCTTCTAGACCCCATAACTACTGCTATTTAAGAGGGTAGTAATGAGCAAGAGTAAATGAATCAAAAACATAATTTAAGGGGTTCTTAGAGAATACCTTAGTGAGATCTTCAATAGAAGGAGAGATTGTTGATCTTTTGCTTCAAAATGAGGAGTATTTGGGATGCTATGAGGGGTGAAATGGAGGTGGCGAAGCTTTGGAAGAGTAAAGAGGGGAAGAGAGTGAGTTGGGGTCAGTTCCACCGCCGGCCCTAGCTCGGGTTAAAAAGAGGCAGAATTACGGGCGGTTGCACCGCTGGCTGGGGCTGTGCAACCGCTTGCAACACGTGACAGCCGGAGGTGCTACCTCCAGCTAGGGCGGTGCCACCGCCTACAGGCGGTGAGGACTTGTTCTGACTGCAGTGTGATCTAATTTGAATGTTTTTGACTTGAGAAGAATTTTCATTTAGAGCAATCAACTTTACTTACGTAATTACGTAAGAATTTTCATTGTAAGATAAGAAATTTTGCATGATCAAGATAGATCTTGTGACGTGCATACTCTAAATGTCGTGCACATGTTTGTGACAGATTGTTCAAGTTGGTAAGCCTTGCAAGTTCATGACAAACTTAGTAAGTTCATGATATAGTTGGATTCGAAAGTAACGAACGGATGACATCAATGGGTTCGAAAATCTAGAGGATATATGAAGTGAGAATCATGGGTTTCCAATTCTGAGGGATCAAGTAGGATTATATCTATATCGCATTTGTAATTTTAATTTTCTAATCCTCTTCTGTTATTTAGGCTAGAGAGCATCGCGAGTTCTTTTTGGATCTCGGGTCATGAATATCGAGAATCCACAGAGCAGGATATTATTTCTTACTCCCAGCTTATGACGTTTTATGTCTTTACAAGAAAGGATGATCTTTAGGTACCCATTTGCTTTTGGGTGCCTCAAAAATAGATCTACATTTTTTATCATGTTGTATAGAATTTATCATGGTTCCTTTAGGAACCCAAATTAATCTGTTCAGACTAATTTTCTTGAATGGACAATAATGCATTTTGTGTCCAAGTTTGCAACAAAAGTTGCATTTGCTTTGGTGTCGAACATGGAAGATGGGGCCTTTTATGAATGTGGTTGGATTTTGGTGAGGACTTCTCACAAATCCAATTCCACTTCTTTTGGGAACGTGACCCTTTTTTGCAAAGATCATGTTCAAGGACTTGCCAACCTCGAATTTCTTCAAGGTGTCCTTAAGTAGCAAGTTTTCTTTTTGGAGAGTTTCTAGATAATGGCATTTTAAGCATGAACCTAAACTATCATGATATTTAGTTTTTAACTTATCGAAATTACAAGTAAGACTATCATGCTCCGTTTTTAGCAATTTATATTTTCTACTAATAATCTTGCATTCATCAAATAAGTCATAGATGACATTTAATAATTCATCAAATGATAAATCTGCATCTATTAAATTCGTTACCTCTTCTCCGATGGCCATTAAGGCGTAATGAGCAACTTGCTAGGTGTTGGACTCCTCTTCTTCGGATGCGCTCGAGTCATCCCACGTTGCTTTGAGCTCCTTCTTCTTTGATGTTCTCTTTTTGACTTGGGGACAATCACTTTTGTAGTGTCCCGACTTTTTGCACTCGTAGCAAATAACTTGGTCATTCTTGGGTTCAAGTTTATTTTTTGTGTCATTCTTAAACTAGTTTCTTTTAATGAATTTTTTAAATTTTCTTGTTAGAAGTGCCATGTCATCGTCATAGTCCTCATCACTTGAGTTTTCTCTCAAGTAGTCTTCTAAAGTTATGAGTGTCATATCCTTCCTGTTCTTTGGAAGGATGTCTTCTTACTCTTCATGAGCTTTGCAAGTCATTTCGTAGGTCATTAATGATCTGATTAGTTCTTCAAGAGGGAAGTTGTTTAGATCTTTCGCCTCTTGAATAGCAGTGACTTTAGGATCCCAACTCTTAGGAAGGGATCTTAGAATCTTATTTACGAGCTCAAAATCCGAAAAACTTTTTTCGAGTCCTTTTAGACCGTTGACGACATCCGTAAAACGGGTAAACATGTCGCCAATAGTCTCACTCGGTTTCATCCGGAAAAGTTCGAAAGAATGTAACAAAAGATTGATTTTTGACTCTTTCACTCTACTTGTGCCTTCGTGAGTCACTTCGAGTGTGTGCCAAATATCAAATGCGGTTTCACAAACCGAAACACGGTTGAACTCGTTTTTATCAAGTGCACAAAATAAGGCATTCATAACCTTTGCATTAAGAGTGAAAGCCTTCTTTTCCAATTCATTCCAATCGATCATTGGAAGAGAAGACTTCGAAAATCCATTTTCAACAAGATTCCAAAGTTCAAAATCTATAGAAATAAGAAAGATCCTCATTCGGGTCTTCCAATAGGTGTAGTCCGTCCTATTGAACATGGGTGGACGTGTAATAGAATGCCCCTCTTGGTTTCCGGCGTATACCATCTCTCTTGGGTTTTAATCCGTTTGAGAGTTAACCCCGCTCTAATACCAATTGTTAGGATCAAGAGCACTAAGAGGGGGGGGGGGTTGTGAATTAGTGTAGTGGAAATCTTTCTACGATTAAAACTGCGTTCGTACGATAAAAGCGATTTCGGCGTGAAAGCCGATTCTAAGATTACTTTAACTTAAGATCAAGCGAGATGATGTTAAAGTAAATCTATGAAGATAGTTTGTAGTTATGATGGAAATCAGAATATAAGCGCAAACTAAAATACGACGTTCGTACGATAAAAGCGATTTCGGTATGAAAGCCGATTCATAAACCATTTTAACTTGAGATGAAGCGAGATGCAGTTAAAGCAAAGATATAAAGGCAGTTTGCAGTTATGATGGAAATCAGAACGTAAGCGCAAACTGAAATATGATGTTCGTACGATAAAACTGATTTGCGTCTAAACGCCGATTCGGAAAGCACTAAACTTTGAAACACATTCGTAAAAGCACAGAAGGCAGTAAGCTATTGAGGAGGTTTGCAATAAAGATAAGATGCTCAAAGTAAGTGCAAACCGAGATTTAGAGTGGTTCGGTCAATCTTGACCTACGCCACTTTTGGCTTCCTCCACCAACAAGGTCACTGACGTCAATTAAAGGCCTTCCTTCAATAGGCGAAGGCCAACCACCCGTTTACAGTTTCACTCCTTTTGACGGGCTTAGGAGACAACCCTTACAGAATTTTCTTTCCTCTCTTAACAGATTATAACTTGGAAGAAAAGAGGAAGAAGAACTTTCAACTCATACAATACTTTGAGCTCTAAAAATCACAAAGTAAAATCAGAATTTCGGTGGTTTCTGGGTGCCCTTGTAGTGCTGAAAGGGTGGGGTATTTATAGGCCCCAACCCAGTTTGAATTTGGAGCTCAAAACTGTCAATTCCCGGAATTCCGGGATCTGGCGGTTGCACCGCCTAATTGAGGCGGTTGCACCGCCTGGCAGAGCTCGAAGACTGAGCCTCTAGGTGGTCCACCTCCTGTTAGGGGCGGTTGCACCTCCTGCCAGAGCTCGAAGACTGAGCTCAGGCGGTGCCACCGCCTGACTGAGGCGGTTGCACCGCTCAGCTTGAGCTCGGAGATCGAGCCCAAGCGGTGCCACCTCCTATCAACGGCGGTTGCACCTCCTGCCAGAGCTCGAAGACTGAGCTCAGGCGGTGCCACCGCCTGACTGAGGCGATTCAATCGCCTGGCAGAAATCAGGGTCCGAATGTGTTGATCCATTCGGCCCAATTTGGGTTTTTCAGGGGCTCAATTGCCCCAAGATTAAGTTAATGGGATCACCTCCCATTTTCAACTTAATCATTTTGCTAACTACGATATTTCCTAAGACATTTACTGCAACTTGCACTAGTGCGTCAATCGCTTCTTCCGGCGAGCTTCCGACGAACTTCCGTCGATCATCCGATGAACCCTCGGTGATGCTCCTACGGACTTCCGGCAAACTCCTGGACTTGCGACGATCCACTTGGCGAGTTCCGACGAGCTTCTTTGGCAAGCTCATGGACTTCTCAGATTTGTTCCCGCAGAACCTTCGACGATTGTCCGAACTTCCGTCGAACTCTCGAACTCCCAACGTGATCATTGTCTTGACTCCGGCGCAACTCCTGCTGCATATCTTATTTTCATCGTAGTTAATCCTGCACACTTATCTCAACATATAGATTAGATAACAAATGACAATTGACTTCATCATCAAAATCCGAGATTCAACAAAAAGTTCTTCTCCCTCTTTTCATCTAAGTTTTGATCATTCAAGAGAGGAGTGAAAATCTGTAAGGGTTGTCTCCTAAGCCCATCAAAAAGAGTAAAGCTGTAAAAGGGTGGTTGGCCTTCGCCTATTGAAGGAAGGCCTCTAGTGGATGTCGGTGACCTCATCGGAGGAGAAAGCCAAAAGTGGATGTAGGTCAAGATTGACCGAACCACTCTAAGTCTCGGTTTGCATTTACATTCTGCTCTCGATCTTAATTGCAAACTGCCTCCATTGCTTTTCTTCAACTGTACTTCGCTTAATCTTAAGTTGAAGAACTTTCCGAAATGGTTTTTCGTCGAAAGTGTTTTTATCATACGAAAGCTCCATTCATGAAAGCTCCTCTCTTAGTGCCCTTGATCCTAACAGAAAGCTCCATTTATGAAATAAATTAAGAGGAAGAGAGTCCGGAAAAGAAATAACAAACTCATGCATTCGGACAGTTTAACATGCCTACTAGTCTTATAATGAAATCAAATTATTCTTCATTTAATGGTTTTGTAAAGAAATCAACTAAATGATGTTTTGTATCAATGAACTCTAAGATTACATCATGATTATTAATATAATCTCGTATAAAATGATATCTAATGTTAATATATTTAGTTTTAGAGTGCTGAATAGGATTTTTTATTAAACATATTACATTTGTGTTATCACATTTTATGGGAATATTCTTAAGAAAATTCTATAATCTTCTAATTTTTTTTCATCCATACAACTTGTGCACCATATGCACTAGCCACTATGGCTTTAGTCGTAGATAGTGCAACCGAGTTTGTTTCTTGGAAGACCAAGAGACAAGTACATGACATAAGAATTGACATGTTTCGGATGTGCTTTTTCTATCTATTCTACATATAGTAAAATCCGCATCAGCAAAAGCAATTAATTCAAAGTTTTCAGATTTTGGATACCATAATCCAAGATTAGTAGTTCCTTTAAGATATCTAAGAATTATTTTAACTGCTTTAAGATAAGATAGCTTAGGATTAAATTAAAACCTAGTACAAAGTCCTACGCTAAACATGATATCCGGTCTAGTTGTGATGAGATATAATAAACTACCTATCGTACCCCTATAAGTTTTTTTATCAAAGCTTTCTCTACTTTCGTCAATATCTAACCTAGTGGAGGTACTCATAGGAGTATTGATAGCCTTTGAACTATCCATATTAAACCATTTTAGCTAGTCTAATGCATATTTTATTTGATTAAGAAAAATGCCATCACTAAGTTATTTGTTTTGTAAGCCTAAAAAGAAAGTTAGTTCACCTATTAAACTCATTTCAAACTCTTGGCTCATACTCTTGGCAAATGATTCACATAAGAATTCATTTGTAGAACCAAAAACAATATCATCAACATAAATTTAAACAATAAAAAAATTATTTTTAAAATATTTAATAAATAATATAATATCGACCTTGCCTTTAGAGAAATTATTTTGAATAAGAAAAGGGCTAATTCTCTCATACTAAGCCCTTGGGGATTGTTTTAGTCTATATAGAGCTTTAATCAATTTAAACACATGATTCATAAAATTATCATTCTCAAATCTGGAAGGTAGTTCAACATAAACTTCTTCGAAAAATAAAGCCATTAAGAATAACACTTTTTATATCTATTTGAAATAACCTAAAATTAGTACTACTAGCATAGGCAAAGAGTATCCTTATGGCTTCTAATCGTGCCATAGGAGCGAAGGTTTCTTCATAATCGATACCTTCTTCTTAGTTGAAACCCTTGGTCACTAGTCTAGCCTTGTTTCTAACCACAATACCAAATTCATCTTACTTGTTTCTAAAGACCCATTTAGTACCGATAACCAAATGGTCATTAGTGTTAGGAACGGGGACGGTGCTAAGAGGGGGGGTGAATTAGTGCAATGGTAAAAATTACGTCGGTTCCGAAAACGTTTCATAAGATAAAAGCCGAACTCGGAAATGCTTAACTTGAAACATATGTTCGTAAATGTATTGAAGGCTGTAAGCTATTAAAGAGGTTTGTAGTAAAGATAAATTGCTCAAAGTAAAATGCAAACCAGATTTTAAAGTGGTTCGGTCATCATGACCTACATCCACTTCGTCGATTCCTCTTCCGTCGAGGCCATCGGCATCCACTATCGATCTTCCTTTAATAAGCGAAGATTAACCTCCTTCTTACACCCCTCTTCTCCTTTTACCGGGTTTAGGAGATAACCCTTACAAGCACTCACTCCTCCTAAACAAAATTCTAAACTTAGACTTAGAGGAGGGGATTTCTCAAGTGAGTATAATAGCGTTTCTTCATTTTTAAACTCTTTGTGCTTATGTATTTTAACTAGGGATGAGATGGGTATTTATAGGCTTCAAGTTGATTCAAACTTAGAACCTAAAAATATCTCATCCTAGGTTTCCTAGGTCTGGGCGGTACCATCGCTTATGTTGGGTGGTACCACTGCCTAGACTGGGGGTACCACCGCCTGGAACCCTGCCAGTGGCGGTACCACTAGCCAGACTAGTGGTACCACCGCTTGACACAGTCTAGAAGATTATGCCATGACGGTGCCATCTCTTGGGTCATTGTTTGGGCCTTTTATTAGGCCAAACATAGTCCTTACATGGGCCCAACTGGCCCATAATTGGGTTAGCCCAAATCTAATTCCAATTACGTGCTAACTACGAAATCTAAGACATTTCCTAAGCTAAACAAGTCCGTAAGTCTAGTTTCTTCCAATGATCTTCCGGTGAACTTCCGAGATCTCTCGGTAATGTTCTAGTGGACTCCCGATAAGCTCCTGGACTTCACAACGATCTTCTTGGCGAGTTCTGCTGAGCTTCTTTGGCAAGCTCCAAGACTTCTCGACTGGTTCCTACAGAACTTCCAATGAACGTTCGGACTTCTAATGAACTCTCGAACTCCCAATGAAATCATGTTCTTGATTCCGGGACTTCATTTTGCTTTATGCCTTGCTATCGTAGTTAATTTTACACATGTAAAAATACACTTCGATCTAGACAATTAATACTAAGTATTAATCATGTTGTCCAGTATGTCATTGGTCCTTCGACGCTTCGTCCGATTCTTTGGCGCATCGTTCTCTCTTGCAGTCTATTGCCCAATTGGTCGGTTGACTCCGCAACTCCAATATCCTTAGTGCAATATCTGCTCTTCTTGGCCCGATGCCCAAATCCATGGTCTGAAGCCTTCTGTCGATATGTCGATCGATCCACCGGCTCGACGTCCAATCTTCTGACATGTTTTCCCCTAGCCCAACATGATTCTTCTTGCTTTAATTGTCTCATCCTGATCGAAGCATCCTATGGTACTCAAACCATATATTAAATCGTAAACACTTATCAATTAGTTTTATCATCAAAATATGAGATTCAACAATCTCCCCCTTTTTGATGATGATAATCAATTGATGACGAAGCTAACCTTAACTCCTAGAGTTTAAACAAACTCCCCCTATCAATATGTCATATTGATAGAACCTTGAATTCAAGCCGAATTCAAGTCGTTGCAAATTTCATCATGAATATTTGCAATACGTCATCATATATAACATGATCATACTTTTCCCCTTTTGTCATCAACAAAAAGGAGAAGTGTACCTTTTATGTATTTGGACATACAAGTTTTAATCATTGCATAATAACATAATCTCCATTTTTATAATCATACAAGCTAGCAAAAATTTTGAGTTTTGCAAGTTTGTAAATTTTGCTAGATGTGCAAGTTTAGCATGTTTTACTTCTTGAGATAAGTAAGATAGCAATGTTGCTTCTCTTAAGATTGGAAGCTAGTAATTCTAGGTGATGTTCAAGATAGCAAGTTTTATATCATACAAGCTAGCAAATTTTTACATCATTTTAAAAAATATAAGCTAGCAATATTTCGAAAGCAAATGCAAGATAGCTTTCTTGTTGAAGTGTGCAAGCTAGCGATTCTTGCTTCCTTTAGCAATGTACAAGTTGCAAGTTTTTACATTTTCTTGACTTATGCAAGTTAGCTATCTCCCCCTTTGTTATTGTAAAAAAAAGAAAAAAATATAATTTTGTATCTCTTTAAAACTCTTTCTCTCTTGTTTCTTTTATATATATATATATATATATATATATATATATATATATATATATATATATATATATATATATATATATATATATATATATATATATATATATATAAAAGAGGCCTGTAAAATAAAAAGAATAACCTTCAACAGGGAAAAAGAAAAACTCTATTTTGGCCTCACGTTTAATTGGCATCTGTAAAAAAGTTGTCAAAGCACATCTCACTATGTTATCTTGTGACATGTACGGCTCACACAAGTAAAGTATTCCAAATAACGAGGTAATTTTGGATTCTTTTCACTTGCTAAAGAAATCTTACAAACAAGAACATCTTTCTCGAAGAAATCCTCCTACTCTCAACTTGCTAATGTCATGTGATTTTACATTTTAATCATCTTATGATTTGGATTGCATCTAAAAGATGTACACATTATCATATCAATGACTTGAGAAAATCTAAAAAACACTTCAATGTCATAATTATTGTACTTTTTGTTTCATCCAATTGAGTGGTAGAGAGTAGAATATTTGGCCTAATGATCCATGATATTATTTTCTTCCTCTTTTCAAGAAGAGCTTCTTTTTTTTTCTCATTTTCCTCTCTATTATTTTCCTTGCTTTCAGTAGACACCATATTTAGTCAGGAAAAAGGAAGAACAAGTAATAACACATGAGCAATTATTATATGCTTATTTCCACGTTTCATAATCTTGGCTGTAAACCTTATTGTGCATCCCTATCAATTTTCTCCTTTTGAGAGCACAAACCTAAATGTTGTGAACACTGGGATTAGCAAATGAGTGAAAGATGAGATGGCCTGCTTGAAGTGGCAACCAAGAATCCCAATCTAAATGCATTGGACTCTCTTAGCAAAGTAATTTGCTGGCAACCTCCTCTGTTTCTTGTGGAATACATTATTTTTATCTAACCATTGGATTTTAGTATTGAAAGTATAAAACTTGATACATGTCACCAGCCCATTAAATAAATGTCACTGATGACGGCTGATAAAGAGCTGTGGTAGCAATTAGACCAAGACATTGATGATGTTGCACCAAGCAAATTTCACTTTTTATTTGAAAAAGCAATATGAACAAATATAGATGAAAAATCCAAGGGGGGGGGGGGGGAGAGGGGGTGGGGGGGGGGGTCTAATTGACCATTAGGGCTCGCCTAGTTAGTCATGGGATGATGTAACGCTTGCTTAGGCCCATCTATCTAATATCATGCAATCGATATGAAATATAAATGAGAATGATTAAAACAAAAAACAATACAAAAAATCTATGAAAGTGTTTAGGAGAAGTAGATTTGTTCTTTACTGACTCATCAAACACATCCCTTGGATACGACTAAGACCGAGACAAGAAGAGATGACTAACTAGATGTAGTAATCAAGGGGCCGACCTTCGCAGATAAGATTTCCTCAATTATATGAGGAAATCTCTCTATCTACTCTGTTGAGGGAAATCCTCTATTCTGTTGAGGAAATAGGACATTCCCTTCCGCTATGGCATCTCTAGTGTTGCGCTCACCAGCACTGCCCCACCTTTCCTCCTTTACTGTAGCCTTCTTTTCTATTGTAGCATCGTTGCAGCTTCCTCCTCTGTTGTAGCTTCCTTCTCTGTTGTACCTCTATTGCAGCTTTCTCCTCTGCTGTATCTTTGTTGTAGCTTTCTCCTCTGCTACAGCATCACTGCAACTTCCTCCTCTACTGTAGCTTATTCCATTGCTGCAACTTTCTCCTCTATTGTAGCTTATTCTATTACTGTAACTTTCTCCTCTACTGTAGCCATCGTCATCGTAGCCGCAACAATAGCAAAAACAGTAGCATCGATCTGCTCTTGCCCTACTCAAGAAGCCTCTAGCTTGTAAACTATTTGCTTTGCATCAATTCAAGATTGGTATCCTTGACAGGAGCACCATCTTGCGGGGGCTTGATAGCAGATAAGATTTCCTTAACTATATGAGAAAATCTCTCTATTCTATTGAAGGAAATCCTCTATTCTATTGAGAAAAATCAATATAACTTTTTCAATAAAGCTTCTTCAATAATTGTTCTTATCTTCTATTCTTTCCATCACCTTCGACACATTTAATAGTGTTGATTGCCGCTTTAGATATCCACTCCATCGACGGTCGTCTGATTCCATGCTGATGATGCATGTAATCAACTAGAGTCTTTCACATGAGTGTGGGGCCTGTGGATGCCCGTTCATATCGGTAGTATCCAAGAGACATGAGCTAACTGAGACAGAAGGGAATGACTGATGAGGATATGACATTAGTAGTAGATGGACCTTAATTTTTTAGATTGATTAGTTAGTATTAATGTGGCCCATATGAGGGGTCAAAGCTATGTGACATTTAAGGATAATTTAATAAAATATTTAAATCCTTTTGATCAAGTGGATATATTGTTTGTTTTATTTGAACAGCCATGTTGCTTACTTATAAAGATCTCTTTCTTCAAGATAAAAAAAACTCTACTTGCTAAAAGAAGGCTAGGCTAAGGGAACATAACAATTCATTACTCTAATGGAAAGATAAATTCATTTCTTTTTTTAGATAAATATCTCATCAAAAAATACTTATTTTATTTGTACAAATTCAAAACCCAACCCTCTTTATGTTGTTTCTATTGCTAGCATTAAACTAATCATAGATGTACAGAGAAATCGATTTAAGCTTGGACGATCCTCGAGAGACTTAATCGCTAGCAAAATAGTGTTTTAGATTATCTTTTTAGATTTGATTTCAGTAAAGAAGATGAATCGATTTTGACTTCAAAACACCCATCATTTTAATGTATCATATGAAGACGGGGTCGCAATCCATGTTTCGTAGGAAAAAATAACTAGCCGAAGGTGCATGGGCGCTTATGGCGCATGTGGACTTCAAGAGTCGGGGCACCATGATCGATCGATATTAGGGTACTTCTTCTTCTTTCTGTTCATTTTGGTTTCATGAGAATTTTATAGAACAATATTTTAATCGCATCAGATTAATTATTTTCTATGGACAAAATATACTGCCGCATTATGATACATTTCCAAAGTGAATTTTCATATATCTATAAAACGCAAACCGGAATGAAAAATCAGACATCAAATCTCCAATTGGTTATTATATTCACTAATCAAACTGCTCCAACCTTAAAGAAGATAAAAAAGTTACTTACCATCAAACACATATGTTTCTCACTTCACACGATAGCTGACATCCATCCTAAGCAACAACAAGCGTAGGTAGGTATGGAAACCAAAAAATTAGAAAAAGATGTTTCGGAGATGCAAAACATAGTTAGTCGTTATAAACCCCAAACCGTATGAATGTTAAGATAAAAAAAATATATATTAGAATCCAAATCCTCGATTGTTTCGATTCACTTAACGGCACCATAAATACTTTTTTTCTGATCCCTATTAATGTCCGATCCAATTCCGATAACTATACAAAGAAACAACACGATAAAAAACGGAAAGATATCCACAAAATTAGGATCAGATTCATAGTTGTATGTTAGGTTACTTGGGTTGCATTCAGAAAAGTGGCGCCCTTCGGGGGATTCCTTTCCTCGGACGCGTCCTTCGGCTTCGAGGAGGTGAGTCGGGATTCCAATCCTTGCCGGCGCCGAGCGATCCGGGGGGCGAGGAAGAAGAAGAAGAGCCAACGTCGGACGTCAGATGCGGCAGGAAGGACTCTGATTCGCTGGACTCGACGTCGGCGACGGCGACGGCGACGAGAGCGTCTTCCGATTGCCAAGAACCACTCGTCTTGCACGCAATGGAGCAGTAGCGATTTGGGTCGGCGATAGACCGACGACAGACCTCACAAACTGGGACTCCGAGGTTGGGTTTCGATGGCTTGGATTGCTTCCGGGGGTTCAGCAGCACCACCTTCGCACTGTTCACAGTGTATGGCTGCCCGATTCATGGCAGTCAGTAATCAAGGCGACGTAATCGAAATAGAAATCACGAGTACCGACCCGGGGAGGAGGAATGAAACCTGGACTTTGGAGCAGTCGAGGAGCCTTTGCATGTCGAGGATGCGGACGACGTCCTGGTAGACGTAGCGCCGGATCTGGAGGAGACGGTGGGCGCGGTGCGGCGCGAGGCAGTGGGGACACAGGCAGCCCTGACAGTCGACGCAGTACGTGTTGATCTCGCACTTCCTCATCTCCTTGTGCTCCTCGCACGCCCCGAAGAACTCGCTACCCAGTAGCTGTGACAGCCATGCCGCCCTCTCCGACGTCGTCTTCTTCTTCGTCATCGTCTTCCTCTCCTTGCAACCCTTGCACAATTAGGAGATATGCTTAGATCAGTGATATCAATCAACAGTACTAAGAGAGAAGTCGAGGGCAATACCATTTCCATGTGCAGATGGAGTTTGGGGAGGAGGAGGAGGAGGGAGAGATTAAAATGGGTTGGAATCGAGGCAGTGGTGGGGGATACGAAGATGGAAGGAAATGATGAGGGACGCGGGATGGGAGGAGGGGGAATGGATCACGGCGGAGACAGCGAACCAGGCCCACGTGGCAGCCGCCTGGGAATACCGTTTCCTGCCTCGGCTGAGACAGGGTGAGCACCGGCCGCCCCGGGTTGGTATGCACTCCTTTCCCGCCATATCTGGTGATCCAACGCAAACGAGCAGCAGAAACAGAGAGAATAAAGAGGAAGGCCGCAGTGGTCACTGACACGAACACAGTACGACGCTACGCTTCGGTCCTTCCAACAGTTGCAGGATATTACAGTTTTGGCGTTATCTGAAGAGAACCTCCGAAGCCCCCACCAGAAGGTCACACAGTTGAATTTTGAATTGGCCAAAGCAGTCAAATATTATAAGGTGGATTTCCTTATAATATTTTTAATTCTCCTAACCAATATATTTTGATTCTCCTTTTCATTTTATGATAATTTCATGTTGCTGTCAACATTAATTATTTTGATCGTGCAAAGAAATAGACCATCATTATAACACCATTCAAGGTTGATTATCTATTTGTTCATTATTTATAAACTCAACTGTCCTTCAAATTAGATCAAGACTGATCACCGATATTTGCAAGCATAATGGAACGTATCTATATCATATAGGGTGTCGTTTCTAAGCTTCAAAGGGAGGTTATTGTTCTCAAATTAAATCTTATCAATGTTTTTTTTCAGCATGACTATTCTCTACTTGATCTTAACTCCATGCGTAAAAGCAAATGCTAAGCTAAATTCATGATTATTAATATAAAATATTGGCACGAAACAATCATAAGCATGGGCGGAATACAAAAATATAACGACTTTTTTTTTTTTTTTTGCTTATAGAAGCGATGTCACGATTAATCATCCATTAGTTACATATTCTCTGACAAAGTTGATTTATAAATGGGCTATTGTTGGATGATAGAACATTTGAAAGAACTAAATTGACCACTCTCAGTAAATGTAATACTATAATATGCCAAATTAAATTATTCATGAGTAATGCAAGGGAAGAGTTCACTAATGAGATCCATGATTACAAAGAGGAGATACGGCAAATGTGGGGCAAGATATGACCAAAAATGATGAGTACTAATGGAACTACTTAGCAAGTGACACACAAAATCCTAATCGATTTAAAGTTGGTGGCTTATATTTCCTCGAAAGCATGACCCAAACGTCTCTTCCATACATTCTTGATTTAGTTGTTTCCTTTGTTTTTATTTTTTTATTAGATTGGCAAAATTAGTAAAGAATGTAACTACCATTATGTAACATAATTACTCTTTTTCTTTTCTTTTTTTCACTATCTTCATATACGAAAGATTAACTTCTTTAATGGGGATTGATTCTCTTCGAATATTATATTGATGTGATATGCTTAGTTTGTATTTTATCGTTTCTAACTTAATTGAGCTTAATTGTCGATTGACTATAAATAATTATCACATCATTTGCCCATCTATTATACTTGGCGCTAGGGGTTTATCCAATATCAAATCATAATATCGGTATGATGAACTTGATTGTTATTATCTTTATCAAGAACGGTTAGAGTGTTGCAGGTGCATTCGTTCAAGATGGATACATCGAATATAGAGATACATTATTCGATTAAGGCATATCGAACGCTTTGATGCTTATTTTCCAGCTGGATGCATCACACACATGAAAATGTTTGTTTGGTTAGAATGCATTAAAGCCCATTGATACTTATCTTATGGGCAAACGCATTATGTATTTAAAGATGCTTTGTCCAGTTAGTGCACATCAAATGCATTAATTATTTATGTTTCGAACAGATATATTGATTGTGAGGAGATGGCTTTCTAAGTTAGATTGCATTGAACTTTTCGAGTGCTTGCCTTCGATGGACACGTGTGCTAGAAGATTCTTTATTTGGTTAGCATGTAATAGATTCTTTGATACTTGTATATTAGATAGACACATGAGTTCTTAGAAATATTTCGTTTGATTAGGATGTATCAAGTACTTTTATACTAGACTGTTGGGTCCAGCCCATATGTGGACTTAGACAAATTGGACCGTTTGAGAGAGAGAAAGGGCAGCGTATGTGGGCACGATAAATGTGTGCAGCGGCGTGGAGAGAAAAGGGGAGAGAGAAACAGAGAAAGAAAGGTTTTTGAGATTTCTATTTGACGATCGGTGGTTAGTTTTGGTCCAAATTTTATATGAAGAATCCTTACGGTAAGCTCTACAATACTAACGGTGTTGATCTACAGTTTACCCTCTCTAAGATACTTTCCTACTATATCCACTTTGTGAGACTTAGAATTCTCTTATGAGGAGATCCATCTTATGTGATGAAGATATGCTATTCTTGAGTCAAGATCTATGATCTTGATGTTATTCTGATCCTCTAGTTATTCTAGAGAAGACCTACTGTAAACCTGTTATCATTACTATTGATAATGAAAGTTTGAGGTAGACTACGGTTCCGTGGTTTTTTTCACATTGGGTTTTCCACGTTAAAAGATTTGGTCTTACTGTGTGATTGATTTTTGGTCTATTGTTTATGCCGTGCTGGTTGATATTTTTATTTGAATATCAAGTTGATATTTTGATGAATACACAAAGAGGGAAAAGAATATTCTGCTTTAACAGGTTTTTTCCCAACAAGTGGTATCAGAGCAATAGGTTATTTGGTGCTAGTTTTTCTGTTAGGATCGGAGCAGAACTAAGAGGGGGGGTGAATTAGTGCAGCGGTAAAGTACGATAAACTTTTGACGATTTAAACACTTTCGGAAACTTCATACGATGAAAGCAACGTTTCGTTTGAAACCGTTTCGATTGCGTTTTAACTTGAAGGGATACGTAAGAAGGAGACAAAGAAGTAGAGCATCAAAGTGAAGATGGTTTGCAATAATATAAATGACAATAAGATAAACACAAACTGATTTATAGTGGTTCGGTCATGCGACCTACATCCACTTGCGAAGCCTTCTTCGATGAGGCTCCTAACTTCTACTAGCAAATCACTTTGAAGGGGAAGGACAAATACCACTCTTATAACCTTTTAAAAGTGGTTCACTCTCTTACAAATTTTTCAAAGAGAAAGAGGGAGGTGAACACTTAAGCTATTGAAAACAAGACTTTTGCTAAAGCTTTTCTCATTTCTAACTTCCCAAATGTTGTTATCTTAGTTGACAATTGAGGGGTATTTATAGGCCTCAAGAGGATTCAAATTTGGGCTCCAAAATTTAAATTCTCTTTGCTTCCCGATGCTGGCGGTGCCACCGCCTGTCAGTGTCTGACACTGACAGTGTATTGGTGGTGCCACCACCTAGTCCGACGGTGCCACCGCCGGACCTCTCGGGTGTTGGGCGGTGCCACCGCTTGGTTCTCGGGTTCTAAGCGGTGCCACCGCCTACACTATTTCAGCTCACTGGTTGGGCTCCAAACTTGACCCAAACCAGTCCGAACTCGGACCAAACAAATTTGCCAATTATGAGTTGGGTGCTTTAACCATTCAGCAATGGATGCTTAATAGAGATCATCGTATATTGTAAATAATATCATAAATAAGTATATCGTATAAATAAGTATATCATATAAATAAGTATATCATAAATGTATAAATAAGTATATCATAAATGTATAAATAAGTAAATCATAAATAAGTATATCATATAAATAAGTATATCATAAATAAGTATATCGTAAATAAGTATATCGTATAAATAAGTATATCGTAAATGTATAAATAAGTATATCATATAAATAACCAAATTTCAATTGAAATAAAATCTTTAGGAGGGATTTATGAGACGACATCAATTCAAATTCTGGATCGTTGAATTGAGAGAGATATTGAGAGAGATCAAGAATTCTCACTATTTCTTAGATTCATGAATCAAATACATTTTTTTCCATCAAGAATGCTTTATGAATCTTTTTGACCCCCGAATTTGGAGTAGCATAATTTCACGTGATTCGCAGGGTTCAACAAGTAATCGATATTTCATGATCAAAGGTGTAATCAAAGGTGTAGTACTGCTTGTAGTAGCGGTCCTTATATCTCGTATTAACAATCGAAAGATGGTCGAAAGAAAAAATCTTTATTTGATGGAGCTTCTTCCTATACCTATGAATTCCATTGAAACCAGAAATGAGACATTGGAAGAATCTTTTCGGTCTTCGAATATCAATAGGTTGATTGTTTCGTTCCTGTATCTTCCAAAAGGGAAAAAGATTTCTGAGAGTTGTTTCATGGATCCGCAAGAGAGTACTTGTGTTCTCCGAATAAGTAAATAGCGTATCATGCCTGAATCTAACCGAAGTTCGTGGTGGTGGAGGAACCGGATCGAAAAAAAGAGGGATTCTAGTTGTAAGATATCTAATGAAACCGTAGCTGGAATTAATGAAACCGTAGCTAGAATTAAGATCTCATTCAAAGAGAAAGATAGAGAATATCTGGAGTTTCTTTTTTTATCCTATATGGATGATCCGATCCGCAAGGACCATGATTGGGAATTGTTTGATCGTCTTTCTCCGAGGAAGAAGCGAAACATAATCAACTTGAATTTTGGACAGCTATTCGAAATCTTAGGGAAAGACTTGATTTGTTACCTCATGTCTTCTTTTCGTGAAAAATGACCAATTAAAGGGAGGGATTTCTTCAAACAACAAGGAGCTGAGGCAATTATTCAATCAAATGATATTAAGCATGTTTCCCATCTCTTCTCAAGAAACAAGTGGGGTATTTCTTTGCAAAATTGTGTTCAATTTCATATGTGGCAATTCCACCAAGATCTCTTCTTTAGTTGGGGGAAGAATCAGCATGAATCGGATTTCTTGAGGAACGTATTGAGAGAGAATTTGATTTGGTTAGACAATGTGTGGTTGGTAAACAAGGATTGGTTTTTTAGCAAGGTACGGAATGTATTGTCAAATATTCAATATGATTCCACAAGATCTATTTTTGTTCAAGTAAGAGATTCTGGCCAATTGAAAGGATCTTCTGATCAATCCATAGATCATTTCGATTCCATTAGAAATGAGGATTCAGAATATCCCACATTGATTGATCAAACAAACATTCAGCAACTAAAAGAAAGATCGATTCTTTGGGATCCTTCCTTTCTTCAAATGGAACGAACAGAGATAGAATCAGATCGATTTCTGAAATGCCTTTTTGGACCTTCCTCAATGTCCCAGCTATTCACGGAACGTGAAAAGCAGATGAATAATCATCTGCTTCCGGAAGAAATCGAAGAATTTCTTGGGAATCCTATAAGATCAATTTGTTCTTTTTTCTCTCACAGATGATTAGAACTTCATCTGGGTTCGAATCCTATTGAGAGGTCCACTAGAGATCAGAAATTTTTGAAGAAAAAACAAGATGTTTCTTTTGTCCCTTCCAAGCGATTGGAAAATAAAGAAATGGTTGATATATTCAATATAATTATGTATTTACAAAATACCGTCTCAATTCATCCTATTTCATCATATCCGGGATGTGATATGGTTCTGAAGGATGAACCGGATATGGACAATTCCAATAAGATTTCATTCTTGAACAAAAATCCATTTTTTGATTTATTTCATCTATTCCATGATCGAAACAAAACGGGATACACGTTACACCACAATTTTGAATTAGAAAAGAGATTTCAAGAAATGACAGATCTATTCACTCTATCAAGAACCGTATCGTATCATAGGGGATTTACCTTTTCTATTGATTCCTATAGGTTGGATTAAAAAAAATTCTTGAATGAGGTATTCAACTCTAGAGATGAATCAAAAAAGAAATCTTTATTGGTTCTACCTCCTCTTTTTTATGAAGAGAATGAATCTTTTTATCGAAGGATCAGAAAAAAAAAATGGTCCGGATCTACTATAGGATTGATTTGGAAGATCCAAAACTAAAAACAATGGTATTTTCTAGCAGCAACATAATGGAGGGAGTCAATCGATATAGATTGATCCGAAATCTGATTCAAATCCAATATAGCACCTATGGGTACATAAGAAATATATCTAATCGATTTTTTTTAATGAATAGATCCGATCGCAACTTCGAATATGGAATTCAAAAAGATCAAATAGGAAATGATACTCTGAATCATATAACTATAATGAAATATACAATCAACCAACATTTATCGAATTTGAAAAAGAGTCAGAAAGAAATGGTTTGATCCTCATTTTTCTCGAACCGAGAGATCCATGAATCGGGATCTTGATGTATATAGGATACAAATGGTCCAATGAGAGCAATAATTTTCAAGAACATTTGGAATATTTCATTTTTGAACAAAAGAACCATTTTCAAGTAGTGTTCGATCGGTTACATATTAATCAATATTCGATTGATTGGTCCGAGGCTATTGACAAACAAAATTTGTCTAAGTCACTTCATTTCTTTTTGTCCAAGTCACTTACCTTTTTGTCCAAGTCACTTCCCTTTTTGTCCAAGTCACTTTCCCTTTTCTTTGTGAGTATCGGGAATATCCCCATTCATAGGTCTGAGATCCACATCAGTGAATTGAAAGATCCGAATTATCAACTTCGCAATTAGTTGTTAGAATCAAATTGTTCATTTGAATAAATTGAAACCTTCTTATTGGATGATCATGATACTTCCCAAAGACCGGAATTCTTTATCAATAGAGGAACAACATTACCATTTTTATTCAAAAATATATCAAAGTGGATGATTGACTCATTCTATACTAGAAATAATCACAAGAAATCCTTTGATAACACGGATTCCTATTTCTCAATGATATTCCATGATCGAGACAATTGGCTGAATCCCGTGAAACCATTTCATAGAAGTTTATTGATATCGTCTTTTTATAAAGCAAATCAACTTCGATTCTTGAATGATCCAAATCACTTTTGGTTCTCTTGTAACAAAAGATTCCCTTTTTATGTGGAAAAGACCCGTATCAATGATTATGATCTTACATATGGACAATTCCTCACTACCTTGTTCATTCGCAACAAAATATTTTCTTCGTGCATCGGTAAAAAAAAACATATTTTTTTGGAGAGAGAGACTATTTCACCAATCGAGTCACAGGTATCTAACATATTCATACCTAAAGATTTTCCATAAAGTGGTGACAAAACGTATAACTTGTACAAATATTTTCGTTTTCCAAATCAATTTGAGCCATTCGTTCGTAGAGCTATATACTCGATCGCAGACATTTCTGCAACACCTCTAACAGAGAAACAAAGAGTCAATTTTGGAAGAACTTATTGTCAACCTCTTTCAAATATGAATCTATCTGATTCAGAAGGGAAGAACTTGCATCGGTATCTCAGTTTCAATTCAAACATGGGTTTGATTCACACTCCATGTTCTGAGAAATATTTACCATTCGGAAAGAGGAAAAAAAATGGAGTCTTTCTCTAAAGAAATGCGTTGAGAAATGATAGATGTATAGAACCTTTCAATGAGATAGTGCTTTTTCAAATCTCTCAAAATGGAATCTGTTCGAAACAAAATGGAATCCATTCCAAACGTATATGCCATGGTTCCTTACTTTGACAGAGTGCAAATATCTAACTTTCATCCTTTTAGATACTTTTTTAGATCCATTGTCGATACTAAGTAGCAGTCATAAATTTGTATCCATTTTTAAATTTGTATCTATTTTTCATGATATTATGCATGGATCAGATATATCATGGCCAATTCCTCAGAAGATTCTTCCACAATGGACTCTGATAAGTGAGATTTTGAGTCTAATAAGTGAGATTTCGAGGGAGTGTTTACAGAATCTTCTTCTATCTGAAGAAATGATTCATCGAAATAATGAGTCACTTGTTCCATTGATATGGACACATCTAAGATCAACAAATGCTCGGGAGTTGGAGTTCCTCTATTCAATCTTTTCCCTTCTTGTTGCTGGATATCTCATTCATATACATCTTCTCTTTATTTCCCAAGCCTCTAGTGAGTTACAGATAGAGTTAGAAAAGATCAAATCTTTGATGATTCCATCATACATGATTGAGTTGCGAAAACTTTTGGATGGGTATCCTACATCTGAACTGAATTCTTTCTGGTTAAAGAATCTCTTTCTAGTTGTTCTGAAACAATTAGGAGATACTCTGGAAGAAATACGGGGTTTTGCTTTTGGTGGCAACATGCTATTGGTCACTTGTGGGGTCAAATCAATACGTCCTAGAAAGAAATATTTGAATATCAATCTCATCGATCTCATAAGTATCATATCAAATCCCATTAATCTCATAAGTATCATACCAAATCCCATCAATCGAATCACTTTTTCAAGAAATATGAGACATCTAAGTCGTACAAGTAAAGAGATCCATTCATTGATAAGAAAAAGAAAAAAAGGTGAACGGTGATTGGATTGATGAGAAAATAGAATCCTGAGTCGTGAATAGTGATTCGATTGATGATAAAGAGAATTCTTGGTTCAGTTCTCTACCTTAACGATGGAAAAAAGGATTGATCAAATTCTATTGAGTCTGACTCATAGTGATCATTTATCAAAGAATGACTATGGTTATCAAATGATTGAACAACCGAGATCAATTTACTTACGATACTTAGTTGACAAGTATATAATGAATTGTGAGTTCAATGGATCCTATTTAGTAGAAAGACGGATATTCCTTGCTCATTATCAAACAATTACTTATTCACAAACCTCGTGTGAGTCGATTGAGTCACTTACCTTATCGTTGAGCATCATTAGAGCGTAATTTATAACTTTGTCTTTGTTGATTGGCTCCTTATCTTCAGATGCACTCGAATTATCTCAAGTTGCTTTGAGGGTCTTCTTTTTCTTTGATAGCTTCTTTTTCACTTGGGGACATTCATTTTTGAAGTGCCCTTACTTCTTGTATTTATAGCAAATTATTTGGTCCTTTTTTAGTTCACTTTTGTTCTTAGTGTCTTGTTTTGTTTTATTTTTTTTGAGAATTTTTTAAATCTTCTTGTAAGAAGTGCCAAGTTTTAGTTTGGCAAGTCCCATAGTCCCACATCAGGTAAATCGGGCTTATTATCTCCTATTGGAACTATAAATAAGGGTATGAGCTTTGAAGTTAGAGGCACCACAAGAAAACCTAATTGTTTGCTTTAGGCTTTTCTTGTTCAGTAATTTCCGGTGTTTTATGGCCTAGGAACATCTTTCTAAGGCATTTGTAATTGTCCCTTTTATAGTAGTGATTTGCTCCTCTTTGGTCCGTGGATGTAGGTGATGGTCAATTGGCCGAACCACGTAAATCCGAACCACGTAAATCTGGTGTTCTTGTCGCTTCTTTTATTCTTTCCGCTTTATTGACTTTGTTGGGTTACCAAAATTACCCTTTGGTAAATTTCCTGGGGCTAGCTCTAACAAACTGGTATCAGAACCTGGTTTCGGGATCTTTTGGTAATAATGACAATAACAAAGATCGTTGTCGAAAAATTCGATAGAAATGTCAACTTCGGCTTGTGGCAAATCAAGATGGAGGTCATTCTGGTTCAAGATGGAGTTGATTTGGCACTACAGAGGGCTAAGAACATTCCAGATTGTATGTCAAAGGAAGATTTTGCGGGTATGGATAAGAAGGCCCGATCCAGCATTATTCTAAATATCTCTGACGAGGTTTTACGAGAGGTAGCTACGGAGACTACGACTAAGAGCATATGGGACAAACTTAAAGCCTTGTATATGAAGAGGACAATGGAGAATCGTCTCTACTTGAAGCAGAGTTTGTATATGCTTTGGATGACTGAAGGTACATCTATACTCTCACATCTTGATAAATTTGATTCCTTGGTTATGGATTTGGAGAATATAGATGCAAAAATTGATGATGAGGATAAGGCCCTGTTACTTTTGTGTTCTCTTCCCCAATCTTTTAAGTATTTCCGGGATACTAAGATTTATGGAAAAGAAATAATTTTATATCAGGAAATTAAATCTGCACTAAAATCTAAGGAGCAGTTAGACAGAGATATCACTAGGAAAGTAGAGGAAATCAGGTTGAGGGTCTGGTTGTAAGGGGTAAAATGGATAAAAGAGAATTTGACAATAGTAGATCTATATCTAGATCTAAATCTAGACATAGAAATTTGGAATGCAGATATTGTCATAAAATGGGGCATATTAAGGCTGATTGCTTTAAATTGAAAAATAAATTAAAGCAAAAGGAAAAAATTGTTGAGAAAACTACTGAGTCTGCTAAAGCTAGTGTAGCAGCTGATGAGAATGATGAAAATATTTTCTTTGCTACTGATGATAGGACTGTTAGGATCGGAGCGGCACTAAGAGGGGGGGGGGGTGGGGGTGAATTAGTGCAGCGGATTAAAACATTAGTTTCGACAAATCTTTCATACGATAAAAATCGAACTTGAAAAGCTTAACTTGAACGCGTGTTCGTAAAGGTGTGCAGCAAAGGTAATGAGGAAATAAAGCACGTAAGAAGGTTTGAAGTAATGTAAATAGCAATAAGAAAATGCAAACCAGAGATCATGCCAATTTTAAAGTGGTTCAGTCAAATGACCTACATCCACTTGCGAGGCCCTCTTCGATGAGGCTCCCACCTTCCACTAGCAAATCTCTTGAAGGGGAAGGATAAATACCCCTCTTACAACATTTTACAAGCGGTTCACACTCTTACAAATTTTTAACAAGAAAGAAGGAGGTGAACACTCTAACAAATTGAAAACAAGACTTGCTAAGACTTTTCTAAGACCTTTTTCTTAATCTATTGCTTCTCAAAAAGTTGTAATCTCAACTGAGAATTGTGGCTTATTTATAGGCCTCAAGAGGATTCAAATTTGGGCTCCAAAATTTGAATTCTCTTTGGTTCCCGATGTTGGCGGTGCCACCGCCTATAAGTGTCTGACACTGACAGTGTACTAGCGGTGCCACCGCCCAGCCAAGCGGTGCCACCGCCCAGCCTGGCGGTGCCACCACCAAACACTTCGGTTCATTGGTTGGTCTTTAAGTCCAGCCCAAACCAAGTCTAATTTTGGGCCCAGTTGGCCCCTAACCAGGATATAGGATTATCTTTTAATCCTAATCCTAATTACATGTGAACTACGTAACTAAAAACATCCCAAGCATGTTTTCAACCGAAAACGTCGAGTCTTGTTCCAGCGAGCTTTCCGACGAACTTCCGGCGGACTTCCGATATACCCTCGGATTTCTTCCGACGGACCCCTAGCAGGCTCCCGATCTTGTGATGACTTCAACGAGTAGCCGAGCCTTCTCAGTGATCTCCGCGAACCTCCGACGATCTCTTCGGTGAACTTCCAAAAATTTTGACAAGTTTTTGATTTCTTCTCGGTTGGTTCCGGTAGCATCTCCGACGATTCTTCGGACCCTTAAACGTCTATCGAACTTGACTCCGGTATTCTTGCTTTATATTTTCTGGTTATCGTAGTTAATCCTGTACACTTAACTCAATAATATGGATTAGATCAATTAACCCATCAATTGATTTTATCATCAAAATCCGAGATTCAACAAGGACGAGGTCTAAAAATGAATGGATTTTAGATTCAGGTTGTTCTTATCACATGTGTTATAATAGAGATTTGTTTTCCACATATGAATCTTGTAATGGTGGAATTATTTTGATGGGCAATAATGCAGCATGTGATATTGTTGGTAGAGGAACAATCCGAATTAAAATGCATGATGGTATTGTGAGGACGCTCACTATGTTAGGATCAGAGCGGCACTAAGAGGGGGGGGTGAATTAGTGCAGCGGTAAAGTACGATAAACTTTTGACGATTTAAACACTTTCGGAAACTTCGTACGATAAAAGCAACATTTCGTTTGAAACTGTTTCGATTGCATTTTAACTTGAAGGGATACATAAGAAGGAGACAAAGAAGTAGAGCATCAAAGTGCAAATGGTTTGCAATAATATGAATGACAATAAGTAAATGCAAACCAGAGATCACGCCGATTTTAAAGTGGTTCGGTCAAATGACCTACATCCACTTGTGAGGCCCCTCTTCGATGAGGCTCCCACCTTCCACTAGCAAATCTCTTGAAGGGGAATGGTAAATACCCCTCTTACAACTTTTTACAAGCGTTTCACTCTCTTACAGATTTTCAGCAAGAAAGAAGGAGGTGAACACTAGCAAATTGAAAACAAGACTAGCTGGTTGAATCTCGGATTTTAATGATGAAGTCAATTGTCATTTGTTATCTAATCTATATATTGAGATAAGTGTGCAGGATTAACTACGATGAAAGTAAGATATGCAGCAGGAGTTGCACCAGAGTCAAGACAATGATCACGTTGGGAGTTCGAGAGTTCGATGGAACTTCTGACAGTCGTCGGAGGTTCTGCGGGAACAAATCCGAGAAGTCCATGAGCTTGCCAAAGAAGCTCATCGGAACTCGCCAAGTGGATCGTCGCAAGTCCAGGAGTTTTCCAAAAGTCCGCAGGAGCATCACCGAGGGTTTATCGGATGATCAACAGAAGTTCGCCGGAAGCTTGCCGGAAGAAGCGATTGACGCACTGGAGCAAGTTGCAGTAAATATCTTAGGAAAAATCGTAGTTAGCACAATGATTAAGTTAGAAATGGGAGGTGATCCCATTAACTTAATCTTGGGGCAATTGGGCCCCTGAAAAACCCAAATTGGGCCGAATGGATCAATCCATTCGGACCCTGATTTCTGCCAGGCGGTTGAACCGCCCAAGCCAGGAGGTGGCACCGCTTGGGCTAAGTCTCCGAGTGAGACTGGGCGGTGCAACCGCCCCAGCCAGGAGGTGGCACCGCTTGGGCTCAGTCTCCGAGCGAGACTGGGCGGTGCAACCTCCCCTAACAGAGGTGGCACCGCTTGGGCTCGGTCTCCGAGCTCTGGCTGAGCGGTGCAACCGCCTCAGTCAGGAGGTGGCACCACCTGAGCTCGGTCTTCGAGCTCTGGCATGAGGTGCAACCGCCCCTGACAGGAGGTGGCACCGCCCAGAGGCTCAGTCTTCGAGCTCTGCTAGGCGGTGCAACCGCTCCAGTCAGGAGGTGCAACCGTCAGATCTCGGAATTCCGGGAATTGACAGTTTTGAGCTCCAAATTCAAACTGGGTTGGGGCCTATAAATACCCCACCCATTCAGCACTGAAAGGGCACTCAATATACACCGAAATCCTGATCTTGTTCTGTGATTTTTAGAGTTCAAAATTGTTGTAAAGGCCAAAAGTTCTTCTCCCTCTTTTCTTCCAAGTTCTGAGCTTTAAAGAGAGGAGAGAAAATTATGTAAGGGTTGTCTCCAAAGCCCGTCAAAAGGAGTGAAACTGTAAAAGGGTGGTTGGCCTTCGCCTATATTAGAAAGCCTCTAGTTGACGTCGATGACCTCGTCGATGGAGGAAGCCAAAAGTGGAGTAGGTTAAGATTGACCGAACCACTCTAAATCTCGGTTTGCATTTACTTTGAGCATCTTATCTTTACTGCAAACCTCCTCTAAAGCTTACTGCTTTCTGCACATATACGATCGGATTTCAAGCTTTGCACTTTCCGAATCGGCGTTTAGACGTAAAACAGTTTCATCGTACGATCATCATATTTCTGTTTGAGTTTACATTTTGATTTCTATCACAACTGCAAACTACCTTTATATCCTTGCTTAAACTGCATCTCGCTTAATCAAGTGATTTACGAATCAGCATTTAGACGTAAAGCAGTTTTTTCATACGAATATCATACTTCAATTTGCGCCTACTATCTGATTAGAATCATAACTGCAAACTGCATTTATATCTCTGCTGCATCTTGCTTAAACAAAAGTTAAAGTGATTTATGAATTGGCTTTCTTACCAAAATCACTTTTAACGAACGAACGCAGATTTTATTTTTCGTAGAAGGTTTTCCGCTGCACTAATTCACCCCCCCCCCCCCTCTTAGTGCTCTTGATCCTAACATAGCTAAGACTTTTCTAAGACCTTTCTCTCAATCAATTGCTTTTCAAAAAGTTATAATCTCAGCTGAGATTTGAGGGGTATTTATAGGCCTCAAGAGGATTCAAATTTGGGCTCCAAAATTTAAATTCTCTTTGGTTCCCGATGCTGGCGGTGCCACCGCCTGTCAGTTTCGGACACTAACAGTGGACTAGCGGTGCCACCGCCTGGCTCTCGGGTGCTAGGTGGTGCAACCACCCAGTGTGGCAGTGCCACTGCCAGACCCTTCGGTTCACTGGTTGGGCTTTAAATTTAGCCCAAACCAAGTCTAATTTTGGGGCAGTTAGCCCCTAACCAGGATATAGGATTATCTCTGAATCCTAATCCTAATTACAAGTGAACTACATAACTAAAAACATCCTAAGCGAGTTTTCAACCTCGAATGTCGAGTCTTGTTCCGGCGAGCTTTCTGACGAACTTCTTCCGACGGACTCCCAGCAAGCTCCCGATCTTGTGATGACTTCAATGAGTAGCCGAGCCTTCTTAGTGATCTCCGCGAACCTCCGACGATCTCTTCGGCGAACTTTCAAAAATTCCGACAGGTTCCCGATTTCTTCTCGGTTGGTTTCGGCAGCATCTCCGACGATTATTCGGACTCTCAAACGTCCATCGAACTTGACTCCGGTATTCTTGCTTTATGTTTTCTGGTTATCGTAGTTAATCCTGCACACTTAACTCAATAATATGGATTAGATCAATTAACCCATAAATTGATTTTATCATCAAAATCCGAGATTCAACACACTAATGTTAGACATGTTCCTGATTTAAAAAAGAATATCATCTCTTTAGGCATCATAGAGGCCCTTGGGTGTAAATACACAACTGAAGGTGGAGTTATGAAAGTTTCTAGAAGTGCCCTTATTGTTGTGAAAGCTTGTAGGTCTGGTAGCTTATATATTTTGCAGGGAAGTACTGTCATAGGCTCAGTTGCAGTCTCGTCATCATCATTATTTGATTTTAATATTACTAAATTATTGCATATGCGTTTGGGTCATATGAGCAAAAAAGGTTTGAGCATATTGAGCAAAAGGGGTCTACTTTGCGGACAAAGTACTGGGCCACTGAATTTTTGTGAATACTGCATTTTTGGAAAGCAAAAAAGAATCAGCTTCAATTCTCCAGTAGTTCACAAAACAAAAGGTACTCTTGACTATATTCATTTAGACCTTTGGGGTCCAGCTCATGTTCAGTTTAAGGGTGGTGCCAGGTATATGTTGATTCTTCTATAGCACTTAACTTTCAAACTCCAGAGGAAGTTTGGTCAAGTACACCTATTGATTACTCTGATTTAAAAATTTTTGCGTGTCTAGCATACATGCATATAAATGAAGGAAAATTAGAGCCTCGAGCTAAAAAATATATTTTCCTTGGGTATGCTTCTAGGGTGAAAGGATACAAATTATGGTGTTCTGATCCCAAATCCCCAAAATTTGTAATCAGTAGAGATGTTACTTTTGATGAATTATCTATGTTATCTTCCAAAGAGGATTCTTCTAGTTGTACAAATGATAGTGCGCAGAAGCAGGTGGAGCTTGAGATTGGTAGTTCAGATTCTTTTAAGTTGAACTCTTTTACTCAACGAATACTAGTAGATAGTCCTGAGTCTACTAACGAAGTTAATTCAGAGGAAGAGCAATATTCTATAGCCAAGGATAGACCATGGAGAAATATTCGACCACCATAAAGATATGCAAATTTGGTTGCATATGCTTTGTCTGTTGTAGAAGAAACAAGTGAAGTTGGTGAGCCTACTTCCTACTCAGATGTAGTTTCTTATGATAATTCCGCTAAGTGGTTGATTGCGATGAATGAAGAAATAGAATCTCTCCATCAGAATAGAACTTGGGATCTTGTGAAGCCGCCTTCGGGTAAGAAAATTATTGGATGCAAATGAGATACTATTGCTGAGGGAAAGGTCCTTGTTTAGAAAATTCATACGAAGGACAATCCAGGTGATATGCTTACGAAGCCTCTTCCGGTTTACAAGTTCAAGCAGTGCTTGGACTTGGTTGGTATTCATTATTGGTGATTGCCCATTGGGGCTTTTATGAAGAAGGTGGAGCAAGTTTTGTTAGGACATGCCAAGGTAGAGATTTGTTAGTTTGGCAAGTCCCATAGTCCCACATCGGGAAAATCAGGCTTATTATCTCCTATTGGAACTATAAATAAGGGTCTTAGCTTTGAAGTCAAAGGCATCACAAGAAAACCTAATTGTTTGCTTTAGACTTTTCTTGTTCAGTAATTTTTGGTGTTTTATGGCTTAGGAACATCTTCCTAAGGCATTTGTAATTGTCCCTTTTATAGTAGTGATTTGCTCCTCTTTCACCCATAGATGTAGGTCAAGGTCAATTGGCTGAACCACGTAAATCTGGTGTTCTTGTCGCTTTTATTTTTTTTGCTTTATTGTCTTTGTTGGGTTGCCAAAATTACCCTTTGGTAAATTTCCTGGGGCTAGCTCTAACACTAGGTCATCATCATCATCGTCACTTAAGTTTTCACCCAAGTGGCCTTCTTTGGTTCTAAGTGTCATGTCCTTCTTGTTCTTTGGAAGGTTGTTCTCAAGTTTATTATATGCTATACATATCATTTCATAGGTCATCAAGGACCCGATAAGTTCTTCAAGCGGAAAGTTATTAAGGTCTTTTGCTTCTTGTATTACTATTACTTTAGGATCCTAACTTTTTGGAAGGGATCTTAATATCTTGTTAACAAGTCCAAAATCAGAAAAACTTTTACCAAGTGCTTTTAGACCATTGATGACATCCGTAAAATGGGTATACATGTCTCCAATGATCTCATTTGGTTTCATGCAAAACAACTCATAGCTATGAACCAAAATATTAATTTTTGACTCTTTAACCCTACTTGTGCCTTCGTGTGTGACTTCGAGTGTGTGCCAAATATCATGTGCAGTTTCACTTATAGACACCCAATTAAATTCGTTTTTATCAAGAGCACAAAACAAAGCGTTTATCGCTTTAGTATTCAAAGAGAATATTGTCTTTTCCAAATCATTACATTCATTCATTGGTTTGGAAGACTTTTCAAAACCATTTTCAATAGTGTTCCATAATTCGAAATCCATGAAAAGCAAAAAAATTATCATTCTAGTTTTCCAATACGTGTAGTTTGTCCCATTAAATATAGGATAACGAGTGATAGAAAAACCCTCTTGATTGCCGACAAAAGTCATCTCTCTTGGGTTTTAAACCAAATAAAGAGTAATCTTGCTCTGATACCAACTGCTAGGATTGTGAATGGCACTAAGAGGGGGGGGGGGGGTGAATTAGTGCTATTGCAACAATTAAGTCAATTCAAAACTTTCTACTAGATAAAAATGTATTAGAAAAGATATTGAAACTATGCTTGACTTAGAATAAGAGTGATAAGCAATTAAGGCAGAAAACAATAGTAATAAAGAGCAACAAGAAAGTGCACACCAATTTTATAGTGGTTCGGTCGTCGTGACATATGTCCACTCTTGATTCCTCCTTCGTTGAGGCCACTGGCGTCCACTATCGGTCATCCTTCAATGGGCAAAAACTAACTACCCTCTTACAACTCTTTCTCTCTTTTATAGGATTAGGAGATAAACTTTTACAAGCCTCACATCTCTCTTAGATTGATCACAAAGCTAAAGAAGGATGAGGACGCTTGACACTTTTTCAACACTTTTATAACTAAAATCTTACGACTTTTGTACATACTTTTCATGTAATTTCATGCAGGAAAGAGTGGGGTATTTATAGTCCCTAACGACTTCAAAAATAGAGCCAAAAAATATCTCATCATGGGTTTTTGAGGTACTAACAGTACCACCACTAGTATTGGATGGTACCACCGCTAGTACCGGATGGTACCATCGCTTATAGATTGATACTCGGTGATACCACCACTTAGTCTAGGAGGTATCACCGCCCAAACCACCTAGGAGGCTAATCCCCAAGCGGTTCCATCGCTTGACGTACCTCCAAGTGGTTGAATGGGCCATCCAACCGGCCCAATTTAGCCCTATTTAAGGTCCAATTCAGCCTTGTTTAGGGCCCAATTGGCCCCTAATTTAGTTAATATAATTTATCCCAAAACTAACTCAAATTAAAGTCCTAACTACAATAGTTAAGGCTAAAACAATTTATGATACAAGGAATCTAAGTTGTCCGACACATCAATTATTCAACCGAACTCTCAGTGAACTTCCGGTGAACTCCCAATGATCTTCTTGTGAGCTTTCACTGCATTGTCTGATCCTATGGTGTATCACTCGATTTATCTGGCTCGATGCCCGATCATGGACTCCGGCCCAACATTGGATTCTTCTTTAATCGTTATGCCTATCTTACGATCATAGTTAGTCTTGCATCACTTATCTTAACATATGGATTAGATCATTAATTCATCAATTGATTTCATTATCAAAATTCGAGATTCAACATAAGTGTATCTACTATAATCATCCATAATTATGGGAAAGGCTCCATTGCGTGTGCTCGGGGTAGAAGTTTTGTATAAATGTATCACCGTGTTATTAAGTATTTTGCTTTAAGTTCTTTTCTATATAAGAGGTGGAATAGAATAACTCGGTTAAAGCGTAATGATCATACGTCTATAATGCATTGTATGTCCCATAATAGGTCCCATTCTTCTACCCTTTCCCGGGAGTCGATGACTATTCATAGCTATTACCTTGACACCAAAGAAGAGTTCGATCCAATGCTTTATTTCTGTCCTAGTTGATCCTGATTCGACATTAGAAGTATATTGATTGTTCCCCAATAACCGAATACTTTTTTCTATAAATACTGCATATTTGATTACATCCATAAATCTATTTTCTTGCTTACGAGTTCCAGTATTGATAAGAATTCTAGTTCTTACTGTTCATATGTTATGGTATGAATATAACATACCAATTCATTATGTATAGATGATGAGATTCCATTGATACAGAGCCAATCCAGTAGACTTATTGAACATTCCCATTGGTGTGCATCCAACAGGAATTGAACCTACAAATTTGCCAATTATGAGTTGGGTGCTTTAACCATTCAGCAATGGATGCTTAATAGAGATCATCGTATATCATAAATAATATTGTAAATAAGTATATCATATAAATAAGTATATCATAAATGTATAAATAAGTATATCATAAATGTATAAATAAGTAAATCATAAATAAGTATATCGTATAAATAAGTATATCGTAAATAAGTATATCGTATAAATATGTATATCGTAAATGTATAAATAAGTATCTCATATAAATAACCAAATTTCAATTGAAATAAAATTTTTAGGAGGGATTTATGAGACGACATCAATTCAAATTCTGGATCGTTGAATTGAGAGAGATATTGAGAGAGATCAAGTTGAGAGAGATCAAGAATTCTCACTATTTCTTAGATTCATGGATCAAATACATTTTTTTCCATCAAGAATGCTTTATGAATCTTTTTGACCCCCGAATTTAGAGTAGCCTAATTTCACGTGATTCGCAAGGTTCAACAAGCAATCGATATTTCATGATCAAAGGTGTAATCAAAGGTGTAGTATTGCTTGTAGTAGCGGTCCTTATATCTCATATTAACAATCGAAAGAGGGTCGAAAGAAAAAAATCTCTATTTGATGGAGCTTCTTCCTATACCTATGAATTCCATTGAAACCAGAAATGAGACATTGGAAGAATCTTTTCGGTCTTCCAATATCAATAGGTTGATTGTTTCGTTCTTGTATCTTCCAAAAGGGAAAAAGATTTCTGAGAGTTGTTTCATGGATCCGCAAGAGAGTACTTGTGTTCTCCGAATAAGTAAATAGTGTATCATGCCTGAATCTAACCGAAGTTCGTGGTGGTGGAGGAACCGGATCGGAAAAAAGAGGGATTCTAGTTGTAAGATTTCTAATGAAACCGTAGCTAGAATTAATGAAACCGTAGCTTGAATTAAGATCTCATTCAAAGAGAAAGATAGAGAATATTTGGAGTTTCTTTTTTTATCCTATATGGATGATCCGATCCGCAAGGACCATGATTGGGAATTGTTTGATCGTCTTTCTCCGAGGAAGAAGTGAAACATAATCAACTTGAATTTAGGACAGCTATTCGAAATCTTAGGGAAAGACTTGATTTGTTATCTTATGCCTTCTTTTTGTGAAAAAAGACCAATTAAAGGGAGGGATTTCTTCAAACAACAAGGAGCTGAGGCAACTATTCAATCAAATGATATTAAGCATGTTTCCCATCTCTTCTCAAGAAACAAGTGGGGTATTTCTTTGCAAAATTGTGTTCAAGCGGTGGTACCGCTTGAGCTCGGTCTCCGAGCAGTGTCAGGCGGTAGTACCGCCTAGTTATGGTGGTAGAGTTATGGTAGTAGTACCACGAGGACCTTGGAAATCCGGGAGATGACATTTTTTAGCACTAAATTTTAACCAGTTGGGGCCTATATAAACCTCACCCTTTCCTACATGAAAGTACATTGAAATCTTGATCTTATTCTGAGAATTTGAGAGCTCAAAAGTATTGTAAAAGGCCAAAAGTTCTTCTCCCTTTCATCTATGTTCTGATCATTCAAGAGAGGAGTGAAAATCTGTAAGGGTTGTCTCCTAAGCCCGTCAAAAGGAGTAAAGCTATAAAAGGGTAGTTGGCTTTCGCCTATTGAAGGAATGCCTATAGTGGACGTCGGTGACCTCATCAGAGGAGGAAGCCAAAAGTGGATATAGGTCAAGATTGATTGAACCACTCTAAATCTCGATTTGCATTTACATTCTGCTCTCTATCTTAACTACAAACTGCCTCCATTGCTTTTCTTCAATAATACTTTGCTTAATCTTAAGTTGAAGAACTTTCCGAAATGGTTTTTCATCAAAAGTGTTTTTATTGTACGAACGTCATTTTTAATTATCGAAAGTTATCCGCTGCACTAATTCGCCCCCCTTCTTAGTGCTCTTGATCCTAACAATTGGTATCAGAGCGGGGTTAACTCTCAATTAGATTAAAACCCAAGAGAGATGGCATACGTCGGAAACCAAGAGGGCCACTCTATTACACATACACTCATGTTCAATGGGACGAACTACACCTACTGGAAGACCTGAATGAGGATCTTCCTTATTTCTATGGATTTTGAACTTTGGAATCTTGTTGAAAATGGATTTTCAAAGTCTTCTCTTCTAATGATCGATTGGAATAAATTAGAGAAGAAGACTTTCGGTCTTAATGCAAAGGCTTTGAATGTCTTATTTTGTGCGCTTGATAAAAACGAGTTCAATCGTGTTTCGGTTTGTGAAACTGCATTTGATATTTGGCACACATTGGAAGTGACTCACGAAGGCACGAGTAGAGTGAAAGAGTCAAAAATCAATCTTTTAATACATTCTTTTGAACTTTTTCGAATGAAACCAAGCAAGACCATAGGCGACATGTACACCCATTTCACAGATGTCGTCAATGGTCTAAAAGGACTCGGTAAAAGTTTTTTGGATTTTGAGCTCATGAATAAGATTCTAAGATCCCTTCCAAAGAGTTGGACTCTAAAGTCACTGCTATTCAAGTGGCTAAATATTTAAACAACTTCCCTCTTGAAGATCACTTCTTTGTACACCTACATTTTTTTTTTTGGTATTCTATTTAAAAAAGAGATTTACTATATGAATCATGTCTTTTAGTATTTAATTGGTATTATCCTTCATGACATGATTTCTTTGTATTTAAGGTTTGTATGGCTTAAAATGTTTTGGAATGATACATGCAACAATATAATTTTTCTCTTAAATAAAAATGCATGCAACACTATGATTTTTTGAAATAATTTAAAAATCAATATTTGTCATTTTCTGAAATAATACTCTAGAATGATGATTTGGAATCATGTATGTAATGATGATTTTATATTTCGGTATCGTGCATGAAAAATAAAATGTAAAGTTTTAAAATTGTGCATGTTTTAATTTGAATATATAATGATGCACAAATAAGATTGATACTTATCTTTGTCATGATTTAGAAATTGTTGAAAAGGGAAAAGAATTACAACATTGTATTCTTCCCTTCTTTTTGACAATGACATAGGGGGAGCAAAACTTGCTAGAAAGTAAATTTTCTAGCTTGCATCTTTCAAGAAGAAGCAAAATGCTTGCTCATCAAAAAAAAAAAAAAGATGCAAAAATCTTGCCAACTTTCATGTGTGAAATTTGTTAGCTCACAAATTGCAAGGAGAAAAACTTTATAGGAAGCAAAGTTGCTAGCTTATTCAAAAACGATGCATGCAAAACTTATGAGTTTATTATGATAATGTATTTGATGTATTGTATATCATGTATGAGAATCATGATTAAAATTGCATTGACTTGAATTAAATTTAAATTCAAGGTTTATCTTAATTATGACATATTGTAATAAGAATGATACTTTATTTTTATCATAATTTAAAAAATGATGAATTGCACTATTGTTTTTGTTATTCCCCTCTTTTTTCCAATGACAAAGAGGGAGAAAGAATTTCTAGCTTGCACATCATGAAAAGAGGCAAACATGCTAGCTTGTTAATCTCAAAAAGGAAGCAAGAAGTGCTATCTTGCAAATCTCAAGAGAAGCAATGTTTGCCAAGTTACACATTTCAAAAAGAGGCAAAATAGTCCATCTTGCACATCTCAAAAGATGTAAAATTTTGCTGATAGAAGAGCCCAGATTCCAAATGAACAAATTCAAACTCGAAAAGGATCTTTCTGATTCTCGAAAAATAAGGGGCAAGGGGATTGATCGAGAAAGATTTCTTGTTCTTATTATAAGATCATGATTTGATCCGCATATGTTTGGTAAAAAGAATAATCTTCCCCTTTGATCATAAATGGAAAGTGTTCAATTGGAACATGAAAACGTGACTGAATTGGTCTTAGTTACTCTTCGGGACGGAGTGGAATAAGGGAGGAGATTCTCGAACGAAGAAAAGGATCCAATTACTTCGAAAGAATTGAACGAGGAGCCGTATGAGGTGAAAATCTCATGTACGGTTCTGTAGAACTTTTTTTATGTGTAAAATTTGATAGCTTGCATACTATAAATTTGCATACCAAAACTACTATCTTGCCTATCTCAAGATGCAAAACATGCTAACCTGAACTTTATAACATAAGCAAAATTTATAGCTCAAACATTGCAAAGGAAGCAAAAAATTGCTAGCTTGAAACTTGCATATTTCAAGAAGCAAGTGTTGCTTTCTTGAACATCTCAAAACTGCTAGCTCACATGTTCTAAAATATTATAAAATTTACTAGCTTGTATGATGTAGAAATTACTATCTTACTACCTTGCATATCTATGATGATAGCAAAATTGCATGATGATAGAACTTGAAGATTTATTATGCAACAATTTGAAACTGTTATGTCAAACACCTAGAAAGTGGAACTTCTCCTTTTTGTTGATGACAAAGGGGGAGAAGTATGGTAAAAGTATATTGATGTTATGCATGATTTGATCATGACATGTTTGCTTGGATTTTTGAATCCAAGAGTTTCTATCAATAAGGCATATTGATAGGGGGAGTTTGTTTAAACTCCGAGAGTTAAGGTTAACTCCGCCATCGATTGGTTGTCATCATAAAAAAAGGGGAGATTGTTGAATCTCAAAATTTGATGATGAAACCAATCGATAAGTGTTTATGTTTTAATCTGCATTTTGAGTGACGCAGGATGCTTTAATCAGGATGAGACAATTAAAGCAGGAAAAATCATGTTGAGCCGGAGAAACATGTCAGAAGATTGGATGTCGGGCCGGTGGATCGGTCAACATATCAATAGAAGGCTTCGGGCCGTGGATTCGGGCATTGGGCCAAGAAGAGCGGATATTGCGCCAAGGATATTGGAGTTGCAGAGTCAACTATCCGATTGGGCAATAGGCCGCAAGAGAGGACGATGCGCCGAAGAATCGAACGAAGCATCGAGAGACCAATGACATGCCGGACAACATGATTAATGCTTAGTATTAATTGTCTAGATTGAAGTGTATTTTTTCATGTGCAGGATTAACTACGATAGCAAGGCATAAAGCAAAATGAAGTCCTGGAGTCAAGGACGCAATTATGTTGGGAGTTCGAGACTTCGTCAAAAGTCCAGAGGTTCATTGGAAGTTCTAGAGGAACCAGCCGAGAAGTCTCAGAGCTTGCTAGAGAAGCTCATCGAAACTTGCCATGAAGATTGTCATGAAGTCAAAGAGTTCGCTAGAAGATCACCGAAAGCTCATCGAAAGAATAAACATAGGGACTTGTTTAGCTTAGCAAATGTCTTAGGATTTCATAGTTAGGACGTAATTAGGCTTGAATTTGGGCCAACCCAATTAGGGGCCAGCTAGGCCCATGTAAGAACTATGTTAGGCCCAATAAGAGGCCCAAACAGTGCCCCAAGAAGTCTCACCATCGTGGTATAGTCTTCGAGACTATGTTAGGCGGTGGTACCGCCAATCTAGGTGGTTGTACCGCCCTTGGCAGGGAGCCAGGCGGTGGTACCGCCAGTCTGGGTGGTGGTACCACCCAGCACTACTCCCCAAGCGGTGGTACCACCCAGGACAGTGTTAGTGTCGACTAACACTGGGCGGTGGTACCGCCCAACACAGGCGGTAGTACCGCCCGTGCTTGGGGAACCCGGGAGTTCAAAAGTAGAAAAATGCTGCTGCAATCTCTTTAGAAATTCCCTCCTCCACTCTAAGTTTAGAAATCTATAAGAGGAGTGTGAGTGCTTGTAAGGGTTATCTCCTAAACCCGTGAAAAAGAGAAGATGGGTGTAAAAGGTGATTGGCCTTCGCCTATTGAAGGAAGGCCTCTAGTAGATGCTAGTGACCTCGTTGGAGGAGGAAGCCGAAAGTGGATATAGGTCACGTTGACCGAACCACTCTAAAAATCTAGTTTGCATTTTACTTTGATCAATTTATCTTTACTGCAAACCTCTTTAATAGCTCACTGCCTTCAATACATTTATGAATGGGTTTCAAGTTAAGATCTTTACGAAAAGGTTTTCGTTGGAAACGATTTTTATCAAACAAAGTTTTATTCGAGATGTGATCTTTCCGCTGCACTAATTCACATCCCCCCCTTAGTGCCGACCCCGATCCTAATAGTTTCTAAGAAAAACCTAGTAAAGGACAAAGTCCAGTGCTTCCACTACGGTAATGATAGGCATTGGAAGAGGAACTACAAAGGGTACCTTGCAGAGAGGGCAAAACAGAAGCATAGAGAAGCTTCTATATTCATGATCAATCTCCATTTGTTAAACTCTTATGATAACACATTGGTGTTGGACCGATAGTACTTATCACATTTGCAATTCGTTGTAGGTTCTAGCAAGACCTAAGAGATTGGCGAGAGGCGAGATGGACCTCAAAATGGGCAATGGAGCAAAAGTTGTTGTAGTAGCTATTGGTGAGGTCACCCTACATCTGCTTAGTGGAGCTATTATTGTGTTGGATGTATGTTATTTTGTTCCTTCTATTATCAAAAATATTATTTCCATTTTAAGTTCGATATTTAGTGGATATAAATTAGTTTTTGAGAATAATGGTTGTTTAATAATATTAGATGATGACATCATTACGAGAGAAACATTGCATAATGGTTTATTTTGTTGAATCTCGGATTTTGATAATGAAACTAATTGATGAGTGTTTATGATTTAATCTACGTTTTGAGTGATGCGGGATGCTTCGATCAGGATGAGACAATTAAAGCAGGAAGAATCATGTTGGGCTAGTGGAACATGTCAGAAGATTGGATGTCGAGCCGGAGGATCGGTCGACATATTAACAGAAGTCTTCGGGCTATGGATTTAGGCATCGGGCCAAGAAGAGCGGATATTGCACTAAGGATATCGGAGTTGCGAAGTCAACTGGCCGATTGGGCAATAGGCCGCAAGAGAGAATGATGTGCCAAAGAATCGGATGAAGGGTCGAGGGACCAATGACATGCCAGGCAACATGATTAACTACGATAGCAAGGCATAAAGAAAAATAAAGTCCTAGAGTCAAGAACGCGATTTCATTGGGAGTTCGAGAGTTTGTCGGAAGTCCAGACATTCATCGAAAGTTCTGTAGAAACCAGGTGAGAAGTCTTGGAGCTTACAAGAGAAGCTTATCGGAACTCACCAAGAAGATCATCGTGAAGTCTAGGAGCTTGTTGGGAGTCCGCTGGAACATTGTCGAGAGATCATCGGAAGTTCGTCAGAAGATCACCGAAAGCTCGCCGGAAGAAACTAGACTTACGGACTTGTTTAGCTTAGAATATGTCTTAGGAATCATAGTTAGCATGTAATTAGGTTTGGATTTGGGCCAACCCAATTAGGGGCCAGTTGGGCCCATGTAAGGACTGTATTAGGCCCAATAAAAGTCCCAAATAGTGCCCTAAGAGGTGACACCGTCATGGCATAGTCTCCGAGACTGTTTCAGGCTGTGGTACCGCCTAGTGGTAGGGAGCCAGGCGGTGGTACCGCCAAGCGCAGTGTTAGAGTCAGACTGACACTAGCGGTGGTACCACCTGGGCCTAGAAAACTCAAGATGAGATATTTTTATTCTCCATGTTTGAATCAACTTAAAGCCTATAAATACCCCTCTCATCCCTGGTTAAAATACATAAGCACAGAGTATTTAAAAGTGAGAAGACACTGCTGCAATCACTAGAGAAATCCTCTCATATAGTCTAAGTTTAGAATTCTGTTAAGGAGGAGTGTATGCTTGTAAGGGTTGTCTCCTAAACCCAGTAAAAGGAGAAGAGGGGTGTAAGAAGGAGGTTGATCTTCACCTATTAAAGGAAGATCGATAGTGAATGTCAGTGGCCTCGACGGATGAGGAATCGACGAAGTGGATGTAGGTCACGATGACCATACCACTCTAAAATCTGGTTTATATTTCTTTGAGCAATTTACTTTAACTGCAAATCTCCTTACTTGCTCTTTACATCTGCTACTCTCTTACGTATACTTTTAAAGTATTACCTTTACGAAACGGTTTTTCGTCGGAAATGGATTTAATCGAAACGAAGTTTTAAACCGATATTATTTTACCACTACACTAATTCACCCCCCACCCTGTTAGTGTCGACCCCTTTCCTAACAATTGGTATCAGAGCCTCATTTTCTCATTTGGTTTAACACCCAAAGAGAAATGGCTCTTTTCGGCTTTCAAGAGGGTCACTCTCTCATTCGTCCTCCCTTTTTCAATGGGATGGACTACAGATATTAGAAAACTCGAATGAGAGTTTTCTTGCTTTATTTGGATTTGAACTTATGGAACATTGTCAAATCCGGTTTTAAAAGGTCTTCTCTTCCAATAAAAAATTGGAATGATTTGGAGAAGGAGACTTTTTCTTTAAATGCTAGAGCTATGAATGCTCTATTTTGCACCTTAGATAAAACTTAGTTTAATTAGGTTTTTTCGTGTGAAATGGCTTTCGATATTTGGCACATTCTTGAAACCACACACAAAGGCACAAGTAGTGTTAAGGATTCTAAAGTTAATATTTTGATACATGATTTTGAACTGTTTCATATGAAACCAAGCGAAACCATTGGAGACATGTACACCCGTTTTACGGATGTTGTCAATGGTTTAAAAGTACTTTGGTAGAAGTTTTTTGGATTTTGAACTTATAAACAAGATTTTATGTTCTCTTAATAAGAATTGGGATTCAAAAGTAACGACAATTCAAAAATCAAAAAATTTGAATACCTTTCTGATTGAAGAACTAATAGGGTCTTTAATGACCTATGAATTGACATAAAATATATGTGAAGAACTCAAAAGAATAACATTCCAAATAATAGAAAGGATTTGGGACTTAGAACAATTGACGACCACTCGAGCATAAGCTCAAATGATGGTGAACTTGAACTCATCATGAAATTTAAAAAGTTCATAAAATAAAAGTTAAAGAACCAAAGTAAAAAGAATGCAACTATTTGCTATGAACGCAAGAAGAAGGAGGCACTTTGGGATGAATCGAGCTCCTCCGAAGATGAGGAGAAAATCAATAAAGGCAAGGTGGCAAACTATGCCTTAACGGCTTTTGACGAGGAGGTAAACGAAACTTCCTTAATTTATTTTGAAATTACATGATATTTTTAAATAAGTTATTTTTAATTTAGTTTAATTATTTTTCTTGAAAATTACATGTTTAAATAATATAATAAAAATGCTAAAAAAATTATAATCATGCTTATCATGCTAGTAATTTTGAAAATGATAATGACCAATGCATGTTTCATGATAAACAAATAAAATTATTTTGAATGACTTATGAAATCATGCTTGATGTTTTAATGATGAAAATACAACTAAATGTTAGATTTAAATCTAATGATTAATCCTACATTTAATGTGTTATTTTTTTTGTCATGATGATTTTGATGTAATGATGATTTGAAAGCATGCTTAACGAGTTTATATTTTGAACTTATGCATGAAAGTTTTTGCGATCTTTTGATGCATGGATTTGAAAGAAAAGAACATGCATGTATGAAATCAATCAATAAGTTGAAACAAAAGGAGGAAAGCATTTTTCTTGAAAATTTATTTTTTCTTATCTTATCGATTTTTTATTAAGAGACCAATAAAATTATTTATGCCATTTTGAATCTCTTGAAAGAAATGTTGAGATTTTGACGATTTAGACGATTTGAATTTGAATGAGTTTTATCAAAATCATGATCTTGGTTTATTGGAATTACTTGAGATTTTTTTTTGAATCAATATCTCTTCTTTGTACTCCTATGATCTTTTCTTGGTATTTTACTTAAAGAAGAGATTTACTATATGAATCATGTCTTTTGGTATTTAAGTGGTCTTATCTTTTATGACATGATCTCTTTGTATTTATGGCTTGTATGCCTTGAAATGATTGAAATATTTTACACAATTATGTTCTTCCACTCTACTTCCTTGATTACAATTAAGGGGAGAAAGAAAATTGCTAATTTGAATGTTAAATTTAGCCAAATTGTAAAAAATGCATAAACTCTCCTTATACATTCTTTTTCAGATCATGATCTTGATTTCTAGAATTTTAGACTTGAATCTTCTTTTTGAATCAAGATTATTTTTCCTATCATGCTTTCTTGTCAGAAATGATATATGATCGTTTGACATTCATTTTTGTTGTTTACCTTTGTCATGCTTTGAAAATTATTGTAAAGGGAAAAGAATTACAACATTATATTCTTCCCTTCTTTTTGACATTGACAAATGGGGAGAAATATCGCTAGCTCATCTTGCAAAATTTAGAAACTTGCACTTTGCAAAGGAAGCAAAATTGCTAGCTCAAACATCACATAGGAAGCAAAAATTTGCTAACTTGCAAATTGCATAGAGAAAGAAGTGCTATCTTGCTTATCTCAAGAGGCAAAACATGCTAACTTGTACTAACTTGCACATCTAGCAAAATTTACAAACTTGTATATTTCAAGAAGCAAGAGATGCTTTCTTGAACATCTCAAAATTGCTAGCTTGCATGTTCTAAAATTTTGTAAATTTTTTGCTAGCTTGCATGATGATAAAACTAGAGATTTATGATGCAATGTATTGAACTTGTATCTCAAAAAAATGAAAGTTACACTTCTCCTTTTTTTTTATGACAAAAGGGGAGAAGTATGTTGATGTTATGCATGATTTTAAACATGATATGTTTGCTTGGATTTTTGAATCCAAGAGTCTCTATTAATACAGCATATTGATAGGGGGAGTTTGTTTAAACTCCGAAAGTTTAGTTAACTTCGTCATCGGTTATCATCATCAAAAAGGGGGAGACTGTTGAATCTCGGATTTTGATGATAAAACCAATTGATGAGTGTTTATGATTTAATCTACGTTTTGAGTGACATAGGATGCTTCGATCAGAATGAGACAATTAAAGCAGGAAGAATCATGTTGGGCTACTAGAACATGTTAGAAGATTGGACGTCGAGCTGAAGGATCGGTCGACTATCGACAAAAGGCTTCGGGCCATGGATTTGGGCATCGGGCCAAGAAGAGCGGATATTATGCCACGGATATCAGAGTTGCGGAGTCAACTGGCCGATCGAGCAATAGGCTACAACAGAGGATTATGCGCCAAAGAATAAGACGAAGCGTCGAGGGACCAATGACATGTTGGACAACATGATTAATGCTTAGTATTAATTGTTTAGATCAAAGTGTACGTTTATATATGCAAGATTAACTATGATAGTAAGGCATAAAGCAAAATGAAGTCCTGGAGTCAAGAACGCGATTTTGTTGGGAGTTTGAGAGTTTGTCGGAAGTCCAGACATTCGTCGGAAGTACTATAGGAACCAGCAGAGAAGTCTCAGAGCTTGCCAGAGAAGCTCATTAGAACTAGCCAAGAAGATCATCGTGAAGTCCAGGAGCTTGCTGGGAGTCCGCTGGAACATTGCCGAGAGATCGTCGGAAGTTCGTAGGAAGATCGCCGGAAGCTCACCGGAAGAAACTAGACTTATGGACTTGTTTAGCTTAGAATAAGTTTTAGGAATCATAGTTAGCTCATAATTATTGGGAAAATCTTTGGGGGCGACATCACATGCGTAGCGGAAGAACAAGAAAACAAAATCCCCGATTCCCAAAGACATGTTCGTCGTCATGCGAAGATTGGTGCACAAAATTCCCGAAACTAAAAAACTACGTGTAGAATAGATTGTGTTACCTAGGGAGATCATATATCCCTATTTCCTTACAGATCCTTAGGAGAGGGTGAAGGAGGTCAAGCGTCCTCCTCTCTAGCGGTGATCCACATAGCAGGGCTACGACGATGCTCCTTAAAACTCCAGGCCTACTCTAAGGTGGAGAAGGGAAGGAGAATAGAAGAGACAAGCAAAGGCTCTAGCCTATGAGGCTTTGAATCCCTCCTATTTATAGAGGTCCCCTGTCAAACCCTACTAGATCCTCACCTAGTGGGTATTAGATCTGCATCCAATAACCCAAGCCTTTTAGATTAGTGGATCACTATCTAATAATCTCTCATGGGCTCTTATTTGATCTCGTCCATGGGATCCAATAATTCAGGGGCTTATTGGATATCTAATAAGACAAGGGCTCCGTTGGATATCTTATATCTGAACCTCTACTCATCGCAATGCCTACCATATGTGTGTGACTCTCTAGGCCCAATATTGAGCTGGCCGTGAGTCATACCTGTCAGAACTCCTTCTAACTCAGTGAATTATTATCTCTGTAATAATTCACTTGACTCATCGACTACGGACGTACTAGGCCACTACGCCGTAGTCCCCAGACGATATAGGGAAATCCAATCCATTGGACCTGTTTGTCCTCAGTTACTGTGCACCTATAGTCCCTCATCCATCTAATATCCCAGAGACCGTATATCGAGCATGATGTTGTCAGACCCATACGATTTCTACTCGAGTATCGCTTTAATCGGATTCTCCTGAAGAACTCTTTCTCTCTCAACCTGAATGATCCTAGCCAGGGATTTGTCTGAGAAAGAACACATGGGATATTCCTCTCATGACGTTGAGAGTAGATGATCCTCTATTAACACTCAATAGCCCTCGTAAGGTCGACTACCACTCCCAATGACCAACTGTACTAGATCTGGGACAGCCAAACCTATAAGTTTGCTATCTAAGAGTGGAGCACTCATACAGGACATCCTTGGTGTCTCAAGTCTAAGGACTAGATATACCACTAGGACTACGGAATCGCTGTCTGACAATAAGGCATCATCAACTATCCAGCATTCCGTAAGCGGATTAATCAATGAACTCATTCTCCAATGAGCACCTGTACTGTATCCCTAGTGTCCCTACACGAGCAGCTATGAGACCCACTGCATCCATCATATGGATGGATATATAGCACACCAGTCTGTCTGGTTATCATGATGTCTCTCTCGAGTAACCTATGATCGGGATTATTTAGGATATGTGTTTAAAGGTGAATCGATCTCATTTTCGTGATCTCATCACGATCCGATTCCCATTGTATAAATCCAAGGACATCATAATATATATATACATATATGCAATAGTTATAAAGTGATATATGCCAAAATATAATAAGCAAAAAAGATTCTGTATCAAGTCACACGTGTCATCACTCACGTGATTGGCTTGCTAGACACCTATGACTAGCAATCTCCCAGTTAACCTAAAGCCAATCACCTATGTGTCTGATCCCCATCAAACCCCTGTGACGCTCAAAGACAATCTGAGACAATGGCTTTGTTAGTGGATTTGCAATGTTATCTTCGGATGGAACTCTTTCCACTACTACATCTCCTTGGGTTACAATCTCTCTGATAAGGTGGAACCTCCTCAGAACATGCTTAGATTTCTGATGAGACCTAGGTTCCTTCGCTTGAGCAATCGCCCCATTGTTATCGCAATATAAGGAGATCGGCTCCTCGCTACCCAGCACGACTCCCAAATCTGTGATGAACTTCTTCACCCAGACTCCCTTCTTTGCTGCATCTGATGCAGCAATGTATTCCGCCTCTGTGGTCGAGTCAGCAGTAGTATCTTGCTTGGAACTCTTCCAGCACACTACTCCTCCATTCAAGGGGTACACGTACCCCGAATTCGACTTGCTATCATCGACATCAGACTAAAAACTTAAGTCTGTGTAGCCTTCAACCTTAAGGTTACTACCTCCATATACTAGTAAAAGATCCTTAGTCCTTCTCAAGTACTTAAGGATACACTTTACTGCTTTCCAGTGCTCCAAGCTTGGTTCCGCCTGATACCTGCTCGTGACACTCAAAGCATGCACTATATCAGGCCTAGTACATAGCATGGCATACATGATAGACCCTATTGTTGAGGCATAAGGTATCATATCCATGTTCGCCGTTTCTTCTGGAGTCTTTGGGGACATATTAATAGAAAACGATATCCTATGTCTCATCGGTATGAGACCTCTCTTGGAATTTTCCATACCAAACCTTTTGATAATGGTTTCTATATACCTGGACTAGGACAAGCCAAGCATCCTCTTGAATCTATCTCTATAGATTCTAATCCCCAAGATATAGGATGCTTCCCCTAAGTCCTTCATGGAGAAGTGTCTAGATAACCAAGCCTTTACTGTGGATAGCATTCCTACGTCATTCCCAATGATCAGGATGTCATCCACATATAACACAAAAAAAGTGATAGCGCTCCCACTTACCTTCCTGTACACACAAGGCTCATCTTCATTCTTAACGAAGTCATAAGATCTGATTGCCTCATCAAATCTTATGTTCCAACTTCGGGAAGTTTGCTTTAGTCCATAAATAGATCTAAGCAACCTACACACCTTATTTGGGCAGTTCTTGGACACGAATCCCTCAGATTGCATCATATACACCTCCTCCTCGAGGTTCCCATTGAGGAATGTGTTTTTCATATCCATTTGCCGGATCTCATAATCATAGTGTGCTGCAATAGCTAATAGAATTCTGATGGATTTTAGCATTGCTATGGGTGAGAAGGTTTCGTCATAGTCAATACCTTGCTTTTGACGATACCCCTTAGCCACTAGCCTTGCTTTATAGGTCTCTACCTTTCCATCTACTCCGATCTTTTTCTTAAAGATCCACTTGCAATCGATGGGTACAATACCTTCGGGCGCATCAACTAGGTTCCAAACCTTATTGGAGTACATATAATCCATTTTAGAATTCATGGCTTCTTGCCACTTCTCGGTACTTGAGGAACTGAGTAAACTCTGTACTTAAGTACGCACCTCCTCGATCTGATTGAAGAGTTTTGATACTCTTTCCAGTCTGGTACTCCACCTCATTCTTGTACTCTCTGAATTTCTCAAAGGCCTCGGACTTGTACTTCATTAAGTATACATATCCATACCTTGAGAAATCATCAGTAAAGGTAATGAAGTAGGAGTAACCACCAATGGCGTGAGTTGACATGGGTCCACATACATCACTATGTATGAGTTCCAACAGCTTAGTGGCTCTCTCTTTCTAGTTCCACTAAATGGAGAGTTGGTCAATTTTCCACGAAAGCAAGGCTTGCAAGTTATATATGACAGATAGTCGAATGGATCTAAATATCCATCATTTAACAACTTTTGAATCCTTCTTTCATGGATGTGACCTAGCCTACAATGCCACAGGAATGCACTGTTCATCTCATCTCGTTTCCTCTTAGACACATTTACATTCATGATATGTACCTGAAGCTTCATCAAGCTTTTGTTTCGCCCTTTCTACAAGGTACTCTTTGTAGTTCCTCTTCTAGTGCCCATCTTTACCATAGTGGAAGCACTGGTTTTTGTCCTTTGTTGGGTCTTTCTTATCAACCTTTGCTTTACCTGGTCTGCCCTTGTCCTTTTCCTTCTTAAGGGACCTTTCTGCTTTCCTTTTCTTTCTGGTCTCACCAGTGTAGAGAACTGGCTTCTCTTTCTTAATAGTACTCTCTACCTCCCTCAATATATTGAGGAGCTCTGGGAGAGTCACCTCAAGCTTGTTCATATTAAAATTCATTATGAACTGTGAAAAGGAATCTAGTAGGGACTAAAGCACAATGTCCACACACAAGTTATCCTCTATGACCATTCCTAGACCTGTGAGTTTCTCTATCCACTCAATCATCTTTAGGTCATGGTTCTGAACCGGTGTCCCCTCAATCATCCTAGCGCGGAAGAGGCTCTTGCATATCTCATATCGCTGAGTCCTTCCCTATTCCTCAAATAATTTGTGAACATGTAGGAGAATGGATCTGACATCCATCTTTTCATGTTGTCTCTGTAACTCAGGAGTCATAGAGCCCAATATATAGCACTGAGCAAGAGTGGAGTCATCAATGTACTTCACGTAACGAGAGATCTCATCCTCACTTGCCCCTTCTTTGGGCGTAGGCATCACTATATCAATGACGTACACGATTTTCTCCACCGTGAGAACAATTCTCAAGTTACGGAGTCAATCCGTATAATGTGGACCAGTGAGACGATTGACATCAAGTATGCCATGTAAGGGATTTGAAAGCAACATTTTCTGAAAATAAAGATGCAGTAGAAATGAATAACATGCAGATTTTGTAAGAAATAAACTATCAAGATATAGACTTCTATCTTAATATGCTCTCACTATTTTACTAACGAGTCACACGACACCCTCAGCACGTGAAACGAAAGTCTCCGGCAGACTTCTAGTGGGGATCAGGATCCAATCAGCGTCTTAGTGTAACATCGAGGGACTCGACCAATCACACTAAGCCTAAAAGGTAGGCAACTCTTGCCGATCACAACTCCTTGTGATTCTCGTCCTGTTCGACCTCCAAATCACTATGGTCTCGAGGGACTTGACCAACCATGATGCTCGGTTAAGTCAACACATTCGTTACAAGATGAGTCTGATTTGATGATATACCCTCAAGGGACTCGACCAAGCATATCATGTTCTCAAGTCACTGGTGACATCTCTATGTCGTAAGCAAGATAGCAAATCGCGATATAAGTGAGTCTCGAGGGACTCGACCAACTTAACGTACATCGGGAATCGGTTCCTGCTTATAACGATGGAAGGCCATGTGGGTCAATCTAATTGTCTCACGTTTACCGACTTAATATTGTTGAGAGAGATGTTTCTATGATTTGGTCTCCTAATATGACATGTCACACATATACATATTTAATATATATCTACATCGCATGTAAATATATATACATATCTAGTATGTGTATAAGCAATCACACTAGATAATTATGGACCACAACCTAATGTGATTAGGCCTGAGCTAGTAGGCCTAATCACTCACATCAAGATCTATGTGCAACGGTGCATCTCCATGCCCTGTGATCGTCCATCTCGTCCTCATCAGTTCCGTCAACATCTCGATGCATCTCATGCATCGCGATCATCCGTCTCGTGGGTCCCGCTATCGCATCCACGCTCCCGCTATGCCTCCTCATGTGATTACAACTTCATCATAGGCACGTAGGCCTGACAATAAACGAGAAATATAATGGAGGCTCGTAGACCCCAATAATAATAATCACAAGTACACACATCACACGGTCCATGATCATCCGTCCACACATCATACATCACATGTATAAATAATCATCATCATGTAGGACTACTAGATAATAATAAAAATAATAATCAACTAAACTTTTTAATTAATTAGTATTTTATGAAATTAGGGACATATAAAAAATTTCTTAATTCCTAGGGGTATTTTTGTAATTTAGATAAAAGACAGAAATTGAAATTTCTCAAATTCCGAGGGGCAAAACTATCTTTTGCCCAGAGAACCCTAATGCCCTCATCCTCCCCTGCTACTGCTACTGTCGTCGCCTCCACCACCCTACCGGCGGCGGGGTGTATGGCGGAGGGCGGGGTCGCTGCCCTCGCCTGCAAGCGGCACGCCCACTGGCGGCGCTACCCTTGTAGTTGGGCGCCCCCGCGGGCGTCGCCACCTCTGCGGTCGGGTGTCCCTACTGGGTTTTTGCCCGCGGGAGCAACGGCCACAAGCGCCGCTACCCTACGGCACGTCACCATGCGAGAGCAGCGGCCGCAGGCACCACTGCCCTTGCGATTGCTGTTGCAGGCTGCCTGCCTGCACGCAGATGGCAGTGCTGCCATCTGCGACGGCAGCAAGGGTAGCAATAGTTGCTGCCCTTTTCCGCTTTTGCGTCAACGATTTTGACGTCAAAAGCTTCTCCAAAATACAACACACGCAGTTTAAAACCAATCTTTCACACGAACAACCTAGCTCTGATACCACTGTTAGGAAAATCTTTGGGGGTGACATCATATGCGCAACAGAAGAACAAGAAAATAAAATCCTCGGTTCCCAAAGAGATGTTTGTCGTCGTGCAAAGATTGGTGCGCAAAATTCGTAAAACTGAAAAACTGCGTGTAGAATAAATTGTGTTACCTAGGGAGATCGTATATCCCTATTTCCTTGTAGATCCATAGGAGAGGGTGAAGGAGGTCAAGCGTCCTCCTCTCTAGCGGTGATCCACACATCAAGACTGCGACGGTGCTCCTCAAAACTCCAGGCCTGCTCTGAGGTGGAGAAGGGAAGGAGAATAGGAGAGACAAGCAAAGGCTCTAGCCTATGAGGTTCTGAATCCAACCTATTTATAGAGGTCCCCTGTCAAACCCTAATGGATCCTCGCCTAGTGGGTATTGGATCTACATCCAATAACCTCAGCCTTTTAGATTAGTGGATCTCTATCAAATAATCTCTCAAGGGCTCTTATTTGATCTCGTCCATGAGATCCAATAATTCAGGGGCTTATTGGATATCCAATAAGACAAGGGATCCGTCGGATATCTCATATCTGAACCTCTACTCATCGCAATACCTACCATATATATGTGACCCTCTAGGCCTAATATCGAGCTGGCCGTGAGTCATACCTATCAGAACTCTTTCTAACTCAGTGAATTATTATCTCTGTAATAATTCACTTGACTCATCAACTACGGACGTACTAGGCCACTACGTCGTAGTCCCTAGACGATACAGGGGAATCCAATCCATTGGACTTGTCTATCCTCAATTACCGTGTACCTATAGTCCTTCATCCATCTAATATCCCAAAGACCATATACCGAGCATGGTGCTGTCAGACCCATACGGTTTCTACTCGAGTCTCGCTCTAATCGAATTCTCCCGGAGAACTCTTTCTGTCTCAACCTGAATGACCCTGGCCATAGATTTGTTTGAGCAAGAAAACATGGGATATACCTCTCATGACGCCGAGAGTGGATGATTCTCTATTGACACTCAATAGCCCTCGTAAGATTGACTACCACTCCCAATGACCAGTTGTACTAGATCTGGGACAGCCAAACCTATAAGTCTGATATCAATGAGTTGAGCACTTATACAGGACATCCTTGGTGTCTCAAATCTAAGGACCAGATATACCACTAGGACTACGGAATCACTATCTGACAATAAGGCATCATCAACCATCCAACATTCCGTAAGCGGATCAATCAGTGAACTCATTCTCCAATGAGCACCTGTATTGTATCCCTAGTGTCCCTACACGAGCAGCTATGAGACCCGCTGCATCCATCATATGGACGGGTATACAGCACACCGGTCTATCCGGTTATCATGATGTCCCTCTCGAGTAACCTTTGATCGGGATTATTTAGGATATGTGCTTAATAGTGAATCGATCTCATTTTTGTGATCTTATTACGATCCGATTCCCATTGCACAAATCCAAGAACATCACAATATATATATATATATATATATATATATATATATATATATATATGCAATAGTTATAAAGTGATATATGCCAAAATATAATAAGAAAAAAAGATTCTATATCAAGTCACACGTGCCATCACTCACGTGATTGGCTTGTTGGGCACCTATGACTAGCAATAATTGGGTTTGAATTTGAGCCAACCCAATTAGCGGCTAGTTGAGCCTATGTAAGGACTGTGTTAGGCCCAATGAAAGGCCCAAATAATGTCCCAAGAGGTGACATCGTCATGGCATAGTCTCCGAGACTGTGTCAGGCGGTGGTAGTGCAAGTCAGGGCGGTGGAACCGCCCCTAGCAGGGTGCCAGGCGGTGGTACCGCCTGGTGGCAGGCAGCCAGGTAGTGGTACCACTAGATTGGGCAGTGATACCGCCCAACTTAGTGTCAATTTCAGACTGACACTAGCGGTGGTACCGCCCAGCACAGGTGGTGGTACCTCCCGGACCTAGAAACCCGGGATGAGATATTTTTAGGCTCCAAGTTTGAATCAACTTGAAGCCTATAAATACCCCTCTCATCCCTAGTTAAAACATAAAAACACAGAGTACTTAAAAGTGAGAAAATGTTGTTGCAATCACTAGAGAAATCCCCTCCTATAGTCTAAGTTTAGAATTCTGTTTAGGAGGAGTGTGTGTTTGTAAGGGTTGTCTCCTAAACCCGGTAAAACGAGAAGAGGGGTGTAAGAAAGAGGTTGATCTTCACCTATTAAAGGAAGATCGATAGTAGATGCTAGTGGCCTTGACGAAAGAGGAATCGACAAAGTGGATATAGGTCACAACGATCGAACCACTCTAAAATCTGGTTTGCATTTCTTTGAGCAATTTACTTTAACTGCAAACCTCCTTACTTGCTCTTTCCATCCACTACTCTCTTACGTACACTTTCAATGTTATTACCTTTACGAAACGATTTTTCGTTGGAAACGGATTTAATCGAAACGAAGTTTTAAACCGACATTATTTTACCGCTGCACTAATTCACCCCTCCTCTTAGTGCCGACCCCTTTCCTAACATGTTTATACTAGACACTGCTACATATATCATGAATATAAGCGTGTCTAAGAGGAAACGAGATAAAGTGAATAGTGCATACCTGTGACAATGTAGGCTAAATCACATCCATAAGGGAAGGATTCAAAAGTTGCTAAAGGATGGATATATAGATCCATTCGACTATGAGTCATATATAACTTATGAGCCTTGCCTTCACGGAAAATTGACCAACTCTTCTTTTAGTGAGACTGGAGAGAGAGCCACTAAGCTGTTGGAACTCATATATAGTAATGTATGTGGACACATGTCAACTCATTCTATAGGTGGTTACTCATACTTTATTACTTTTACTGATGATTTCTTAAGGTATGGACATATATATATGATAAAGTATAAGTCCGAGGCCTTTAAAAAATTCAAAGAGTATAAAAATGAAGTGAAGAACTAGATTGGAAAAAGTCTCGAGACTCTTCATCAGATCGAGGAGGTGAGTACTTGAGTACAGAGTTCATCCAGTTCCTCAATGACCATTGGATTCTATTCCAATGGACACCTCCTTATTCACCTCAGCTCAATAGTGTATATGAAAGAACACCTTCTTATATAATGTTAGACATGGTGCGGTTCATGATGAGCTTCACCGACCTACCCATATCATTCTAGGGATATGCCATAGAGATCGCAACTTACCTTCTGAATAGAGTTTTAACTAAGTCGATAGTGTCTACACCATATGAGATATGGAAAGGAAAGAAGCCTGATTTTAAGGTTGTTAAGATTTAGAGCTGTCCAGCTCATGTTAAAAGACACAATGCCGATAAGTTGGAATCGAGGATGGAGCGATACAAGTTCATGAGATACCCCAAGGAAACTAATGTGTATTATTTCTATCATTACGAGGACCAAAAGTTCTTTATAGCCAAGAGTGTAGTGTTCCTTGAGAATGAACACGTTCTTGGCGGAGATAGTGGGAGAGTGGGGCGAGATTGGAGAACCTAGCTCAAGTACCACTCCACAGCCCGAGTTTGTTCAGGTACCTAGCATACAAGTTCTAACTTTATGTAGGTCCAGTAGAGTATCCCATCCTCCTGTTAGATATATAAGACCTATTAGAGGAGAGGATGTTAAGGATATTGATCCTAAGACCTACGAGAAGGCTATTATGAGTATAGACTCCGGGAAATGACAAGAAGTTATGAATTCTAAGATGGATTCTATATATTCCAACAAGGTTTAGAATCTAGTTGATGCATCCGATGGTATTGTACCCATCGGTTGCAAGTGGATCTTTAAGAAGAATATCGGAGTAGATGGAAAGGTAGAGACCTATAAAGCAAGGCTAGTGACTAAGGGGTATCGTCAAAGGTAAGGTGTTGACTATGATAAAACCTTCTCACCGTAGCCATGCTAAAATCCATCCGAATTCTATTGGCTATTACAGAACACTATAATTATGAGATCTAACAGATGGATGTGAAAACTATGTTCCTCAATGGCAACCTCAAGGATGAGGTGTATATGATACAGCATGAGGGATTCGTGTCTAAGGACTGCCCAGATAAGGTGTGTAGGTTGCTTAGGTCCATTTATGGACTAAAGCTAGCTTCCCAAAGTTGGAACATAAGATTTGATGAGACAATCAGATCTTATAACTTCATTAAGAATAAAGATGAGTCTTGTATGTACAAAAGGTAAGTGGGAGCGCTATCACCTTCTTGGTGTTATATATGGATGGTATCCTGATTATTAGGAATGATATAGGAATGCTATCCATAGTAAAAGCTTGATTATATAGACACTTATCCATGAAGGACATACGGAAAGCATCATATATCTTGGAGGTTTGGATCTATAGAGATAGATCCAAGAAGATACTTGGCTTGTCCCAATCTAGGTATATAGACACCATTATCAAACGGTTTGGCATGGAAAATTTCAAGAGAGGTCTCACATCGATAAGATATCGCTTTGTAGGTGTATATGCCCAAACACTCGTGAAAAAATGACAAACATGGATAGGATATGATAGGATACCCTATGCCTCAGCGATAGGGTCTATTATATATGTCATGCTTTGTACCAGGCCTGATATAGTGCATGCTTTGAGTGTCATGAGCAGGTATCAGGTGGATCTATGCTTGGAGCATTGAAAAATAGTAAAGTGTATCCTTAAGTACTTGAGAATAACTAAGTATCTTTTATTAGTATATGAAGGTAGTAGCCTTGGGGTTGAAGGCTACATGGACTCGAGTTTTCAGTCCGATGTCAATGATAGTAAGTCGAATTTGGGGTATATGTACACTCTGAATGGAGGAGCAATATGCTACAAGAGTTCCCAGGAAGATACTATTGCTGACTTGACCATAGAGGTGGAGTACATTGCTGTAATAAAGGCAACAAAAGAGGAAGTCTAGATGAAGAAGTTCATCATAGATCTAGGAGTCGTGCCAAGCAACGAGGAGCTGATTCCCTTATATTATGACAACAATGGGGTGATTGCTCAAGCAAAAGAACACGTCTCATTAGAAGTCTAAGCACATTCTGAGGAGGTTCCACCTGATCAGAGAGATCGAGACTTGAGATGTAGTAGTGAAAAAAGTTCCATCCGAAGATAACATATCAGATCCACTGACAAAGATGTTGTCTCATATTATCTTTGAGCATTATAGGGGTTTGATAGGGACATACATAGAGGTGATTGGCTTTAGGTAAAGTAGGAGATTACTAGTCATAGGTGTTCTACAAGCCAATCACGTAAGTGATGACACGTGTGACTTGACATGTAGTCTTTTTGCTTATTATTATTTGGTATTTTATCACTTTATAATGTCTATTACATGAATATATTGTGATATCCATAGATCTATTCAATAAGAATCGGATAATGATGAGATCACGATAATGAGATTGATTCACCTTTAAACACAGATCCTAAATAATCCCGATCATAGTTTACTTAAGAGGGACATCGAGATAACCGGATAGACTAGTGTGTTATATACATGTCCATATGATAGATGTAGCTGGTCTTATAGCTGCTCGTGTGGGGACACAAGGGATATAGTATAGGTATTCATTGGAGAATGAGTTCACTAATTGATCCGCTCATGGAATGTTGGATGGTTGATGATGTCTTATTATTAGATAATGATTTCGTCATCCTAGTGGTGTATCTGATCCTTAGACTTGAGATACTAAGGATGTCCTATATGAGTACTCCACTCTTTGATACTAGACTTATAGGTCTAGAGGTTCCAAATCTAGCACAGTCGGTCATCGGGAGTGGTAGTCAACCTTACGAGGGCTATTGAGTCGATAGAGGATCATCCGCTCTTGGTGTCATGAGAGAAATATCCGATGTGTTCTTGCTCAGACAAATCCTTGGCCATGGTCATTCAAATTGAGAGAGAAAGAGTTCTCCGGAAGAATCCGATTAGAGTGAGACTCATGTAAAAATTATATAAGCCTAATAGCACCATGCTCGATATACGATCTTTGGGATATTAGATAGATGAGGGACTATAGGTATACGGTAATTGAGGATAGATAGGTCCAAAAGATTGGATTCTCCTGTATCTTTTGGGGATTGTGGCATAGTGGCCTAGTACATACGCAGTCGATGAGTTGAGTGAATTATTATGAAATTAATAATTTACTGAGCCAGAAGGAGTTATGACAGGTATGACTCATGGTCATCTCGATATTAGGTCTAGAGAGTCACACACATATGGTAGGCATTACGATGAGTAAAAGTTCGGATATAAGATATCCGTTGGAGCCCCTATCTTATTGGATATCCAATAAGCCCTTGAATTATTGGATTCTATGATTGAGATCCAATAAGAGCTAATAAGAGATTATTGGGTAGAGACCCACTAATCTAAGAGGCTTGGATAGTTGGATGAAGATCCAATACCTAATATGGCAGGATCCTTTAAGTTTAAGTTGATAGGGGGCTTATATAAATATGAGGTTTCAAAGACCCATAGGCCAGAGGTTCTTTTTAGCTACCACCTCCTATTCTCCTCTCTCCCTCTCCTCCTCATACTACAGCCCCTATTTAGGGCATGTGGATAGCTGTTGAATCTCATATTTTGATGATGAAACCACTTGATATATGTTTATGATTTAATCTGCGCAGGCTGCTTCGATCAGGATGAGACAATTAAAACAGGAAAAATCATGTTGTGCCGGAGGAACATGTCAGAAGATTGGACGTCGGGCCGGTAGATCGATCGACGTATCGACAGAAGGCTTCGGGTCGTGGACTCAGGCATCGGGCCAAGAAGAGCGGGTATTGTGCCAAGGATATCAGAGTTACGGAGTCAACTGGCCGATTGGGCAATAGGCCGCAGGAGAGGACGATGCGCCGAAGAATCAGACGAAGCGTCGAGGGACCAATGACATGCCGGACAACTTGGTTAATTGCTTAGGATTAATTGTCTCGATCGAAGTTTTGTTTTACATGTACAAGATTAACTACGATGAAAATAAGATATGCAACAGGAGTTGCGCCGGAGTCAAGACAATGATCACGTTGGGAGTTCGAGAGTTCGACGGAAGTTCGGACACTCGTCGGAGGTTCTGCGGGAACAAATCCCTGAGGTTCTACGGGAACAAATCCGAGAAGTCCATGAGCTTGCCAAAGAAGCTCGTCAGAACTCGCCAAGTGGATCGTCGCAAGTCTAGGAGTTTGCCGGAAGTCCGTAGGAGCATCACCGAGGGTTCATCGGATGATCGACGGAAGTTCGCCGGAAGCTCGCCGGAAGAAGCGATTGACGCACCGGAGCAAGTTGCAGTAAATATCTTAGGAAAAATCGTAGTTAGCACAATGATTAAGTTAGAAATGGGAGGTGATCCCACTAACTTAATCTTGGGGCAATTGGGCCCCTAAAATACCCAAATTGGGCCGAATGGATCAACCCATTCGGACCTTGATTTCTGCCAGGCGGTTGAACCGCCCAAGCCAGGAGGTGGCACCGCCTGGGCTTAGTCTTCGAGCGAGACTGGGCAGTGCAACCACCCCAGCCAAGAGGTGGTACCGCCTAGGCTCAGTCTCCGAGCGAGACTAGGCGGTGCAACCTCCCCTGACAGAGGTGGCACCGCCTGGGCTCGGTCTCCGAGCTCTGGCTGAGCGGTGCAACCACCTCAGTCAGGAGGTGGCACCGCATGAGCTCGGTCTTCGAGCTCTGGCAGGAGGTGCAACCGCCCCTGACAGGAGGTGGCACTGCCTAGAGGCTCAGTCTTCGAGCTCTGCCAAGCAATGCAACCGCTCCAGTTAGGAGGTGCAACTACCATATCCCGAAATTTCAGGAATTGACAGTTTTGAGCTCCAAATTCAAACTAGGTTGGGGCCTATAAAGACCCCACCCATTCAGCACTGAAAGGGCACTGAACATACACCGAAATCCTGATCTTGTTCTGTGATTTTTAGAGCTCAAAATTGTTGTAAAGGCCAAAAGTTCTTCTCCCTCTTTTCTTCCATGTTCTGAGCTTTAAAGAGAGGAGAGAAAATTCTGTAAGGGTTGTCTCCTAAGCCCGTCAAAAGGAGTGAAACTGTAAAAGGGTGGTTGGCCTTCGCCTATTGAAGGAAGGCCTCTAGTTGACGTCAATGACCTCGTCGGTGGAGGAAGCCAAAAGTGGAGTAGGTCAAGATTGACCGAACCACTCTAAATCTCGGTTTGCATTTACTTTGAGCATCTTATCCTTACTGCAAACCTCCTCAATAGCTTACTACCTTCTGCGCATATACGATCGTGTTTCAAGCTCTGCATTTTCCGAATCCGCGTTTAGATGTAAATCATTTTTATCGTACGAACATCATATTTCAGTTTGCGTTTACATTCTGATTTCTATCTTAACTGCAAACTACCTTTATATCTTTACTTTAACTGCATCTTGCTTGGTTACAAGTTAAAGTGATTTACGAATCAGATTTTCTACCGAAATCGCTCTTATCGTACGAACGCGATTTTAATCGTCGAAAGTTTTCTGCTGCACTAGTTCACTCCCCCTCTTAGTGCTCTTGATCCTAACAATTGATATCAGAGCCCGGTATTTCTCATTTCAGATTTACACCTGAGAGAAATGGCTCTTCATGGCTTTCAAGAAGGCTTTTCGGTTGTTCGTCCACCGTTGTTTAACGGATTGGACTACACTTATTTGAAAACTCGAATGAAAGTTTTCTTGATTTCTATGAATTTGGATTTATGGAATATTGTTGAAAATGGTTTTCAACTTCCCTCTAAACCGATGAACAAATGGTCGGATTTGGAGAAGAAGTATTTTTCTTTAAACGCAAAGGCTGTGAATGCCTTATTTTGCGCTTTGGACAAAAATGAGTTCAATCGGATTTCTATGTGCGAAAAGGCTTTTGACATTTGGCGAGCACTTAAAATCACGCACGAGGGAACTAGTAGAGTCAAAGACTCGAAAGTTAATATTTTATTGCATGATTTTGAGCTTTTTCGAATCCAACTAAGCGAGACTATAGGCGACATGTACACCCGTTTCACGGATGTCGTCAATAGTTTAAGAGCTCTTGGAAAATGTTTTTTGAATTTTGAACTCGTAAACAAGATTTTGCGTTCTCTTTCTAAGAAGTGGGATTCAAAAGTAACTACAATACAAGAAGCTAAAAACCTAAACAACTTACCACTTGAAGAACTAATTGGTTCGTTGATGACATAAGAAATGGTGCACAATACACATGATGAACATGATGAACAAAATCACCTTCCAAAGAACAAGAAGGATTTGGAACTCCGGACAAATGAATACTACTTGAGCGATGACTCAAGTGATGAGAACAATGATGAACTTGAACTTCGAACACTAAATCTTAATAAGTTTATTAAACGAAAATCTAAAATAAACAATAAACTTGAATGAAGGAAGAGGCCAAAGAAGAAGAACACAAAGTGGGATGAATCGAGCTCCTCCGAAGATGAGGAGAAAATCAAGAAAGACGAGGTGGCAAACTATGCCTTAACCGCTTTCAACGATGAGGTAATCGAAATCCCCCTAATTTATTTTGAAATTACTTATGCTTTCATGATGTATTTTCTTTTTTAGTTTAGAATTAATGTTTAAGAAAAAAAAATTATGATCATGCTAGTAATTTCAAAAATGATAATATTGCATATTTTATGATAAACAAACAAAATGATTTTGATTGAAAATATGAAATCATGGTTAAGAAATAATAATGTGCATCATATTGATGTCCATTGTTATTTCTCGATTTTGAGTATATTAAATCATGTTTAATTTGAAGTTATAATTAATGAGTATATATTTTTGAAATTATGTATGATGATTCTTGATAATTATGGATTATCGATTTTCATGATAATAACAGTGGCTTTAAAAATTGATGCATGTTTTGATTTGACATAAATGAAATAGGCATGGTTATATGAAATAGTGTAAGTATCATGCTTGACGATTGTATACTCAATGATGCATAATGATGTAATAAAAACACTAAATGTTTAGATACCATGATTTATGATTTTATGCATGAGATTTTAAAGTTATACATGATTTTTGTGACTTATTGGTCTTGATGGTTTTATGATGAAATTCATTTTACGATCCTAAACGTTGATGCATGTTTTCATTTGACATAAATGAAAAGGCATGCTAACATGAAATGGATCACTTAAGATGAAACACTTAAAAAAGGAAAAAAATATATTATCAATGAAATCATGAATCTATTTATGTTATAAATTTTGTGAGCCATAAAAATGATTTTGATGATTTAAATTTGAAATGAGTTTTATCAAAATCATGATCATGATTTGTCAAATTGAATGAATTGAAAATGAATGATGATTTTTCTCTTGAATGATTGTGACTTGTATTCCTTGTATTCATGATATGATTTTTATGCAATTCTTTGTATTCATGAAAGGTTTATCTCATCACCCAATTATTTTCTTCTTGATATTCCTTATGTGATGATATGAATACATGAAATATTCATTAATTTATTTTGATGTATACAAATGAAAAGTTATGATCATGTATGGTAGGATATAATTTAACAAAATTGATACCATCATGATATGAAACATTTATGATTTGCAATGATGCACGCAATACTTGAGCTTTTTAATTATGATGTGATGTATTGCATATGATGTGAATCATGATTTAAAACGCTATGAGTTGTTGCTAAAATGAAGTATTATAAATGTTGATTTAATGTCATGAATGCTCTAAATGATGAATGTTTGGTATCATGATCAAAATGAAGTGATAAATACTTAAAAAATATTAATTTAATGTTCGGTATCATGAACACTTTATTATCATACATGAAAATAGTGATAAATACTTTGAAAATAAATGTTTATATCATGTTAGATGGTTTGACATATTGTGCATGATAAGCTATAAAGATGATTGAAACAATGATTGAAATAATAGGAATGATGATTTGGAATCATATAATAATGAGTTTATATGTTTTAAAAATATATATGATGATAATGATGCATGCAATGATGAAATATTCATGATAAAATAATTGTTTTGACATTCAAGACTTGAATTTTCATCAATGCTATTTACCTTTGTCATAATTTAGAAATTAACGTAAAGGGTCTTCCCTTCTTTTTGACAATGACAAAGGGGGAGCAAAACATGCTTGAAAGCTAATTTACTAGCTCATATAATTCAAAAAAAAGGGAGAAAGAAAATAATTACACTCCTCAAAAGAAAAGGAATTGCTATCTTGAACATCACCTAGAAGTGCTATCTCGCAAATCTCAAGATGCACAAATGCAAACATGCAAAATTTATAATTTTGCACATCATTAAAATTTATGATGCTTTTGTGATTATGCATGTTCTAAAATGTTATAAGATTCACTAGCTTGTATGATGTAGAACTTGCTATATTGAACATCACCAAGGAATGATATCTTGCAGAAGCAAAAAGTTAACTTGCACATCTAGCAAAACTTATATTTCAAGAAGCAACAGTTGCTTTCTTGAACATCTCAAAATTACTAGCTTGCGTGTCTTAAAATTGTAAACTTGCCATCGTACTACCATGATGATGAGCATGCCTTATCTTCATGATTGTATTTGAAAAACTATGGCAAAAATACGTCCGAATGATTGAACGTGTTAAAATTATTTTTTGAACTTTCTTGATTGAATGATCAAATCACTTGATTGCCATAATGATTTTACACAATTACATGTTGGAAATTATGTGCTTGAATACAAAACTTCCATGATAACAAGCATGCTTTACCTTCATGATTGTAATTGAATATCTATAGCAAAACCTTGTCCGAATGCAAGAAAGAGTCAAATTTCATTTTCGGATTCTCTTGATCCTAACAATCAGATTTTCTCGATACATTACTCTCTTTCAAACTTAACAAGCATATGTCATATCAAGTTTAGTTCATATCATTGATTATTGACATATGTAATCAACTAGTAAATACATCTCTCATACACATATCATGTGAAAAATATTTTTTTGAGAAATAGATTTGATGAATACGGATGAAAGTGTTTTTACTTGCAAGGATTTGTTTCACATACAAATCTTGATCCTTGTAAAAATGAAGCATGATTTAATCTCTCATCGATTTTAACTTCACTCGAAGTAAACTCACAAATAGCATGTATCACAAATAGTCTTTCTCCTTCATACAAAAAGATAATAACAGATAAAAAAAAAAGGAAGAAGTTTTCAAAGCTATCTTCATGTCATGTTTTCCTTGAGATGTTTGTATAATTGATATCTTATCACTACTCACTGTTGGAAAATGATATGAACGTAGTTATGACATGAATAATTACAAGCACTTATGCTTAAAATTTGCTTATATCGTTCTCCTTTTTTTGATGAAAAAGGGCGAGAAATATATGAATTGATGCTATGAACACTGATGCTATGATTATGCTATGCTTGCATCATCAAGAGATATATGAATTGATATGATTGTCATATTTGCAATGCTTGCATCGTCAAGAGATATATGAATTGATGCTATGATTGCCAAATTTGCATTATGCCATGTTTGCATCATGCGTTAAGATATCAAGAACTTGTATCGTAATTTTACGCGTTGAAATCTTACCATGTGATGAAATGCTACAATTGATAAACACTTGAAATGTTTGCGTTATGATATCAAAAGCTTACATCGTAATTTTACATGTTGATATTTGATAATAGCAAACTTGCATGATGATAAAACTTGATATTATGTTTTTCATGCAATGAGTTGAACCAATATCACAAACACTTGATTGTGATACTTCTCCTTTTTGTTGATGACAAAGGGGGAGAAGTATGTTGATGACATGACATGTTATGCATAAGTTTATGCATAAGTTTATGATGACATGTTGCTTGGACTTTTGAATCCAAGAGTTTCTATCAATATGACATATTGATAGGGGGAGTTTGTTTAAACTCCAGGAGTTAAGGTTAACTCCGTCATCAAGTAGTTGTCATCATCAAAAAGGGGGAGATTGTTGAATCTCGTATTTTGATGATGAAACCACTTGATATATGTTTATGATTTAATCTGCGTAGGCTGCTTCGATCAGGATGAGACAATTAAAACAGGAAAAATCATGTTGTGCCGGAGGAACATGTCAGAAGATTGGACGTCGGGCCGGTGGATCGGTTGACGTATCGACAGAAGGCTTCGGGTCGTGGACTCGGGCATCGGGCCAAGAAGAGCGGGTATTATGCCAAAGATATCGGAGTTATGGAGTCAACTGGCCAATTGGGCAATAGGCCGTAGGAGAGGATGATGCGCCGAAGAATCGGACGAAGCGTCAAGGGACCAATGACATGCCGGACAACTTGGTTAATTGCTTAGGATTAATTGTTTCGATGAAGTTTTGTTTTACATGTGCAGGATTAACTATGATGAAAATAAGATATGCAACAGGAGTTACGCCGGAGTCAAGACAATGATCATGTTGGGAGTTCGAGAGTTCGACGGAAGTTCGGACAGTCGTCGGAGGTTCTGCGGGAACAAATCTGAGAAGTCCATGAGCTTGCCAAAGAAGCTCGTCGGAACTCGCCAAGTGGATCGTCACAAGTCTAGGAGTTTGCCGGAAGTCCGCAGGAGCATCACCGAGGGTTCATCGGATGATCGACGGAAGTTCGCCGGAAGCTCGCCGGAAGAAGCGATTGACGCACCGGAGCAAGTTGTAGTAAATATCTTATGAAAAATCGTAGTTAGCACAATGATTAAGTTAGAAATGGGAGGTGATCCCATTAACTTAATCTTGGGGCAATTGGGCCCTTGAAAAACCCAAATTGGGCCGAATGGATCAACCCATTCGGACCTTGATTTCTGCCAGGCGGTTGAACCGCCCAAGCCAGGAGGTGGCACCGCCTGGGCTTAGTCTCCGAGCGAGACTGGGCGGTGCAACCTCCCCTGACAGAGGTGGCACTGCCTGGGCTCGGTCTCCGAGCTCTGGCTGAGCGTTGCAACCGCCTCAGTCAGGAGGTGGCAACGCCTAAGCTCGGTCTTCAAGCTCTGGCAAGAGGTGCAACCGCCCCTGACAGGAGGTGGCACCGCCTAGAGGCTCAGTCTTCGAGCTTTGCCAGGCGATGCAACCGCTCCAGTCAGGAGGTGCAACCGCTAGATCCCGGAATTCCGGGAATTGACAGTTTTGAGCTCCAAATTCAAACTGGGTTGGGGCTTATAAATACCCCACCCATTCAGCACTGAAAGGGCACTGAACATACACCGAAATCCTAATCTTGTTCTGTGATTTTTATCGCTCAAAATTGTTGTAAAGGCCAAAAGTTCTTCTCCCTCTTTTCTTCCAAGTTCTGAGCTTTAAAGAGAGGAGAGAAAATTCTGTAAGGGTTGTCTCCTAAGCCCGTCAAAAGGAGTGAAACTGTAAAAAGGTGGTTGGCCTTCGCCTATTGAAGGAAGGCCTCTAGTTGACGTCGGTGACCTCGTCGGTGGAGGAAGCCAAAAGTGGAGTAGGTCAAGATTGACCGAACCACTCTAAATCTCGGTTTGCATTTACTTTGAGCATCTTATCCTTTCTGCAAACCTCCTCAATAGCTTACTGCCTTCTGCGCATATACGATCGTGTTTCAAGCTCTGCATTTTCTGAATCGACGTTTAGACGTAAATCGTTTTTATCGTACGAACATCATATTTCAGTTTGCTTTTACGTTCTGATTTCTATCTTAACAACAAACTACCTTTATATCTTTGCTTTAACTGCATCTTGCTTGGTTACAAGTTAAAGTGATTTACGAATCAGATTTTCTACCGAAATCGCTCTTATTGTACGAACGCGATTTTAATCGTCGAAAGTGCATGCGAGGAAGAGATTTGAGTAGTAATTTGAGGAGCATCTTCGCAGCCCCTACTGTATAAATCACCACTAGAGAGGAGGACACTTGACCTCCCTCATTCTCTCCCATAAATCTATAGGTTTTAAGGGATATACAATCTCCCTAGGTAATTTTCTTACGCATAGTTTTTCGGTTTCGTGAGTTTTTGTGCACCAACTTTTGCACGATGATAAAATCTTCTTTTCTACGAAAATTTTAGAATTTTATTTTTTTGTTCTTCCACTATGCATATGATGTCACCCTAGATTTCCCAACACCCAATTCAGTCCTAATTTGGGACCAATTGGCCCTTAATTAAGTTAGCATGATTACTTTTTAAACTCAAATTGATACCTGACTATGATAGTTAAGGCTAAAACAATTACAATACAAGCAATCACAATTGTCTGGCATATCAATTGTTCTTCTAGGAACTCCCGGTGAACTCCGACGAACTCTCAATGAGCTTTTAGTGTATCATCCGAACCTTCGACGTAACGCCCGATCCATTCGTTCTCGGCACATTGTCTGATTCTTTTGGCTCGATGCCCAATCTTTGACTCTGACCCAATATTTGATTATTTAATTATTTTTTCTTTTCATGATCATAATTAGTTTTGCATCACTTTTCTCAACATATGGATTAGATCATAAATCAATTGATTTCATCATCAAAACCCAAGATTCAACAATGCAAGCTACTACATCTCTTTCTCCCCTTTGTCATTATAAAAAAGAAGAGAAGGTACAATTTTTCTCCCATTACATCAATGCACCAATCATAACATAAAAGAGATCATAAGAAATCAATTTAGTGATGGGATATAAAATTCATGAAAACAAGGGAGTCATATGAAATAAATAAATCTAAAGTTGTGAATATCGAGAAATCAAGAGAAAAATTATGATTCATTTGGATAAATCTCCTCTTTAGTAAATAGCAAAGAGAAATCATAAGTGATGAAATAATAAATGATCATCAAAAGAAATCTTAAGTCATGAATGTTAAATCTCAGATTTTGAGGATGAAATCAATTGGTAAATTGTTTGATTCAATCTATATGTTGAGAAAAGTGTACAGGATTAACTATGATAGTGATTAAGGTATAAAGCAAAACAAAGTGTTGGAGTCAAGATTGAGAATTCGTTGGGAGTTCGAGAGTTCGTCGGGAGTTTTGAGGTTCGTCGGAAGTGCCACTAGAATTAGCCAAGAAGTCCAGGAGCTTACCAAAGAAGCTCATCAGAACTCGCCAAGAAGATCATCTTGAAGTCAAGGAGCTTGCGGGGAGTCCACTAGAAGATTACTGAGAGATCATTAGAAGTCTGCCGGAAGATCGTCGGAAGCTCGCTGGAAGAAACCTAGACTTACCGAACTTGTTTTGTTTATTGTATGCCTCAAAAATCGAAGTTAGCACATAATTAGGGTTAGGATTGGGAGATAACCCTATTAACTCAGTTAGGGGTCAATTGAGCCTAAAACAGAACTGAGTTTGGCTGGATGGAAGGCCCACTTGGCCACTTGGAACCTTGCCAAGTGATGGCACCGCCCAAGGTGGGCGATAGAATAGCTTGAGACTCAACCTCCTAGGAGGTATGGGCGGTGGTACCATCGGTAATTAATGCTACTAAGCAATGGTACCGCCCTGTGAGGTAGTGGTATCATCGGAGCCCAGTCTCTGAAGCTCTGTCAGGTGGTGGTACCGCTAGACTAAGCGATGGTACCACCCAGTGTCAGAGTGTCAAGCGGTAGTACTGCTCAGTACTAGCGGTGGTACCGCCAATACCCCGAAAATCAGGGATGTGATACTTTTTGGCTCCAATTCTGAAGTCAATTGAGGGCTATAAATACCCCATACTTCTCAACTAGTAAAATACAGATAAGTGAAAAGAACTAAACTGAAACTATAGTGAAATAGCTGCAAAAGATGAGAGTTCACCTCCATCAATTCTAAGTGTGAAAGTTTGTAAAAGGAGAGTGAGCACTTGTGAAAGTTCTGTAAAGGGGTGATTGATCTTTGCCCTTCAAGAAAGATCAATAGTGGAAACTGGTAACCTCATTGGAGGAGGTATCGGCAATGGATGTAGGTCGAATGACTGAACCACTATAAAATTGGCATGTTCTCTTCTTGGTGCGTACTTTACTTTTGCTGCATTCTACTTTACTTCATTGCAGACTATCCAATCCCCACCTCTCTACTCACTTACAAACTTATTCGAGTCAAACGTCTTTTCAAAATGGTTTTCGTCGAACTAAGAGTTTCATCGTATAAAGTTTTTTGAATTTGATTAAATTTATCATTTTTATCCACTACATTAATTCACCCCCCATCTTAGTGTCGTTCTTGATACTAATGGCTATCGAAGATGAGGTAAGTAGTTCATTAGATGCAAATTTATTTTTCAATGAGCTTTTAAGTGATTTTTATGAATTGTTTGATGAATGTAGAATATTGAGTAAAAAGTATTAACTCTTTGAAAAAGGATCATGTCCTTTTAAATAATGAATTTGAAAAACTTAAGCATGATAATCCTTTGTTGCCTCCAAGTACTAAGTGTGAACACTTAGAGGCACTTGAGAAGGAAAACTTGTTACTCCAAGAAACTCTAGAAAAGTTTAAGGTCGGTCGTAAGTCCTTGAACATGATCCTTGCCAATAAGGGTCACATTCATAGAAGAGGTGGAATTGGATTTATGAGTAGCTCTCACCAAAATCAAACCACCTTTGTTAAAGGCCCTACCTTGCATGTATCGCTCTGCACCAAATGCAACTTTTGTTGCAAACTCAGACATGTTGCTTATAAATGTCCATTTAAAAGATATAGTCCACACAAATTGATTTGGGTCCCTAATGGAACCTTAAATGATACAATGCAAAATAAAAAGTTAGGTTGATCTATTTATGAGGAACCCAAGGTAAAATAGGTACCTAAAATAAAACTCCCCTTTTTGTAGATATATCTACAATCACAAGCTAGGAGCAAAAATAATATTTTGATAGTGGATGATCAAGGCTTATGACCGAAGATCCAAAATATCCCATAAAGCTCTCTAGCCAAAACAATAAAGGAAAGATCATTAGAATTAGAACTATCAATTACAAAATGATTTTAATTGAAGATGCTTTATATTCAATGAAATCATAGTTGATGACTTAATGATATAATGATTATTTGAAACCTTATGTTTTGGAATTATGTGATAAACATTTAATCTTGACAAATCTTATTTTTAAACGGTGATGCATGTTTGACATAAAAGACAAAGGCATGCTTGTATGAAATAAATTACAAGCTCAAAAAAAAGGAATGCATTATTCTGGAAAATGTCTCTATCTCTAAAATCTTATTGATTTTTTAATAAGAAATTAATGAATCTAATTATATCACTTTGAATCTCTTGAAGGTGATTTTGATGATTTGATTATTTAAATTTAAATAAGTTTTTATCCCAATCATGATATTGATTTCTCGATATTTGAAATTTGAGAATTCTTATGCATGAGTTCCTCTTTTACATTTTCTAGATTTCTTGACTTTTGAAAATTGAGTCTTTTTTTCGAGATCGTTTACTCTTACTCCTTCTCTCTATAATTCACAAAAGAAAAGATCTGAATCATAGATCACTGGTGTGAGAGACTTAACTTATTTCTTATCCAAAATAATTTCTCTAAAGGCAAGGTCGATACTATATTATTTATTAAAAAATTTAAAAATAACTTTCTTATTGTTCAAATTTATGTTGATGATATTATTTTTGGTTCTACAAATGAATCCTTATGTGAATTGTTTGCCAAGAGTATGAGCCAAGAGTTTGAAATGAGTTTAATGGATAAACTAACTTTCTTCTTAAGCTTATAAATCAAACAACTTAGTGATGGTATTTTTCTTAGTCAAACCAAATATGCATTAGAATTGCTAAAATAGTTTAATATGGATAGTTAAAAAGGCTATCAATACTCCTATGAGTACCTCCACTAAGTTAGACATGGACGAAAGTGGAGAAAGTTTTGATAAAAAAACTAATAAGGGTATGATAGGTAGTTTACTATACCTCATTACAACTAGATCGGACATCATATTTAACATATGACTTTGTACTAGATTTCAATCTCATCCTAAGTTATTTCATCTTAAAGTTGTTAAAAGAATTCTTAGATATTTTAAAGGAACCCCTAATCTAAGATTATGATATCCAAAATCTGAAAACTTTGAATTAATTACTTATGCTGATGCGGATTTTGTTGGATGTAGAATAGATAGAAAAGATACATCTGAAACATGTCATTTTTTAGGTCATGCACTTGTCTCTTGGTCTTCCAAGAAAGAAAACTTGGTTGCATTATCTACAACCGAAGTTGAGTATATAGCAGCTAGTGCATGTTATACACAAGTTGTATGGATGAAAAATACATTAAAAGATTATAGCATTCACCTCAAGAATATTTTCATAAAATGTGATAACACAAGTGTAATATGTTTAACAAAAAATCCTCTTCAACACTCTAGAACTAAACATATTGACAATAGACATCATTTTATAAGAGATCATGTTAATAACTATGATATATCTTTAGAGGTTATTAATACGAAGCATCAATTAGCTGATATCTTTACAAAACTTTAAATGAAGAACAATGATAACTGACTTGATCTTTTATTAATTTTTTTAAATCCCTCTTCCTTCTATTTACAAGAAAAGGGATTTGATTTATGAAGTTTTATTCATAGATTTTTGATCCTTCATTGATGCTCCTTTCCCATGAATTCTTTCTCACTCTTCTCATAAAAGAAGAATTTTTATTTATGAACTTTTAGTATGTGATGATCATTTGCAAGAATAGGGATTTGATTTTGTATGGACATCTTGATTCTTTTAATGAATCTTTTGTCTTTGTTAAAAAAGAAGTTTGATTCAATGAAACTCATTTATTATGGATTTGACTTGGTTCAGATTGTTAGGATCAAGAGCACTAAGAGGGGGGGGTGAATTAGTGCAGCGGAAAACTTTTTACGATTAAAACGAAACTGCGTTCGAACGATAAAAACGATTTCTGTGTGAAAGCCGATTCTAAGATTACTTTAACTTAAGATCAAGCAAGATGATGTTAAAGTTAACCTATGAAGGCAGTTTGCAGTTATGATGAAAACCAGAATATAAGCGCAAACTGAAATACGACGTTCGTACGAAGAAACTGATTTACGTCTAAATGATGATTCGTAAATCACTTGATTAGGCAAGATGCAGTTTAAGCAAGGGTATAAAGGCAGTTTGCAGTTATGGTAGAAATCAAAATGTAAACACTATCTGAAATATGATGATCGTACGAAAAAGCATATTTACGTCTAAACGCTGATTCGGAAAGTGCAAGGCTTGAAACCCGATCGTATATGCGCAGAAAGCAGTAAGCTTCAGAGGAGGTTTGCAGTAAAGATAATATGCTCAAAGTAAATGCAAACCGAGATTTAGAGTGGTTCGATCAATCTTGACCTACTCCACTTTTGGCTTCCTCCACCGACGAGGTCACCAACGTCAACTAGAGGCCTTCCTTCAATAGGCGAAGGCCAACCACCCTTTTACAGTTTCACTCTTTTTGACGGGCTTAGGAGACAACCCTTACAGAATTTTCTCTCCTCTCTTTACAACTCAAAACTTGGAAGAAAAGAGGGAGAAGAACTTTTGGCCTTTACAACAATTTTGAGCTCTAAGAATCACAGAAAAAGATCAAGATTTCGGTGTATGTCTATGCTCTTTCAGTGCTGAATGGGTGGGGTATTTATAGGCCCCAACCCAGTTCAAATTTGGAGCTCAAAATTTTCAATTCCCAGAATTCCGGGATCAGGCGGTTGCACCTCCTGACTGGAGCGGTTGCACCGCCTGGCAGAGCTCGAAGACTGAGCCTCTAGGCGGTGCCACCTCCTGTCAGGGGCGGTTGCACCTCCTACCAGAGCTCGAAGACTGAGCTCAGGCGGTTGCACCTCCTGACTGAGGCAGTTGCACCGCCTGCCAGAGCTCGAAGACCGAGCTCAGGCAGTGCCACCTCTTGTCAAGGGAGGTTGCACCGCCCAGTCTCACTCGGAGACTGAGCCCAGGCGGTGCTACCTCCTGGCTGGCGCGGTTGCACCGCCCATTCTCGCTCGGAGACTTAGCCTAGGCGGTGCTACCTCCTGGCTTGGGCGGTTGCACCTCCTGCCAGAAATCAGGGTCCGAATGGGTTGATCCATTTGGCCTAATTTGGGTCTTTTAGGGGCCCAATTGCCCCAAGATTAAGTTAATGGGATCACCTCCCATTTCCAACTTAATCATTGTGCTAACTACGATTTTTCCTAGGACATTTACTGCAACTTGCTCCGGTGCGTCAATCGCTTCTTCCGGCGAGCTTCCGGCGAACTTCCGTCGATCATCCGATGAACCCTCGGTGATGCTCCTACGGACTTCTGGCAAACTCCTGGACTTGCGACGATCCACTTGGTGAGTTCCGACGAGCTTCTTTGGCAAGCTCATGGACTTCTCGGATTTGTTCCCTCAGAACCTCCGACGACTGTCCGAACTTCCGTCGAACTCTCGAACTCCCAACGTTATCATTGTCTTGACTCCGGCGCAACTCCTGCTGCATGTCTTACTTTTATCGTAGTCAATCCTGCACACTTAAAACAAAACTTCGATCGAGACAATTAATCCTAAGCAATTAACCAAGTTGTCCGGCATGTCATTGGTCCCTCAACACTTCATCTGATTCTTCGGCGCATCGTCCTCTTCTGCAGCCTATTGCCCAATCGGCCAGTTGACTCCGCAACTCTGATATCCTTGGCACAATACCTGCTCTTCTTGGCCCGATGCCCGAGTCCACGGCCCGAAGCCTTCTGTCGATACGTCGACCGATCCACCGGCCTGACGTCCAATCTTCTAACATGTTCCTCCGGCACAACATGATTTTCCTGCTTTAATTGTCTCATCCTGATCGAAGCATCCTACGTCACTCAAAACGTAGATTAAATCATAAACATATATCAAGTAGTTTCATCATCAAAATACGAGATTCAACAATCTCCCCCTTTTTGATGATGACAACCACTTGATGACGGAGTTAAACTTAACTCCCAGAGTTTAAACAAACTCCCCCTATCAATATGTCATATTGATAGAATCTTGAATTAAAACTGAATTCAAGTCATTGCAATATTCATCATGAATACTTGCAACACGTCATCATGAACTTATGCATAAACTTATGCATAACATGTCATGTCATCAACATACTTCTCCCCCTTTGTCATCAACAAAAAGGAGAAGTACCACAATCAAGTGTTTGTGAGATTGGTTCAACTCATTGCATGAAAAACATAATATCAAGTTTTATCATCATGCAAGTTTGCTATTATCAAATATCAACATGTAAAATTGCGATGTAAGATTTTGATATCATAACGCAAACATTTCAAGTGTTTATCAATTGTAGCATTTCATCACATGGTAAGATATCAACGCGTAAAATTACGATACAAGTTCTTGATATCTTAACACATGATGCAAACATAGCATCAATTTGGCAATCATAGCATCAATTCATATATCTCTTGATAATGCAAGCATTGTAAATATGGCAATCATATTAATTCATATATCTCTTGATGATGCAGGCATGGCATAATCATAGCATCAGTGTTCATAGCATCAATTCATATATTTCTCCCCCTTTGTCATCAACAAAAAGCATGGTAATTGTGATACCAAGAGAACAATATAAGAAAATTTTGAGCATAAGTGTGATAGTCGTTCATGCCTTTACTATGTTCAAGTTATTTTTCAATAGTAAGTGATAGGAAATCAAGCATGATATGTAGATCACTTTGAATACTTCTTCCTTTGTATTTGCTATAATCTTTTTGCATGAAACAGGAAGACTATTTGTGATACCAACTATTTGTGATACATGCTATTTGTGAGTTTACTTCGAGTGAAGTTAAAATCGATGAGAGATTAAATCATGCTTCATTTTTACAAGGATCAAGATATGTGAAACAAATCCTTGCAAGTAAAAACACTTTCATCCATATTCATCAAATCCATTTCTCAAAAAAATATTTTTCACATGATATGTGTATGAGAGATGTATTTGCTAGTTGATTACATATGTCAAAAATCAATGATATGAACTAAACTTGATATGACATAAGCTTGTTAAGTTCGGAAGAGAGTAATGTATCGAGAAAATCTGATTGTTAGGATCAAGAAAATCCAAAAATAAAATTTGACTCTTTCTTGCATTCGGACAAGGTTTTGTTATAGATATTTAATTATAATCATGAAGGTAAGGCATGCTCATCATCATGGTAGTACGATGGCAAGTTTACAATTTTAAAACACGCAAGCTAGTAATTTTGAGATGTTCAAGAAAGCAATTCCTTTTCTTTTGAGAAGTGTAATTATTTTCTTTCTCCTTTTTTTTTAATTATATGAGCTAGCAAATTAGCTTTCAAGCATGTTTTGCTCCCCCTTTGTCGTTGTCAAAAAGAAGGAAAGACCCTTTACGTTGATTTCTAAATTATGACAAAGGTAAATAGCATTGATGAAAATCCAAGTCTTGAATGTCAAAACAATTATTTTATCATGAATATTTCATCATTGCATGCATCAATATCATCATATATATTTTTAAAACATATAAACTCATTATTATATGATTCCAAATCATCATTCCTATTATTTCAATCATCTTTATAGCTTATCATGCACAATATGTCAAACCATCTAACATGATACAAACATTTATTTTCAAAGTATTTATCACTATTTTCATGTATGATAATAAAGTGTTCATGATACTGAACATTAAATCAATATTTTTTAAGTATTTATCACTTCGTTTTGATCATGATACCAACATTCATTATTTAGTGCATTCATAACATTAAATCAACATTTATAATACTTTATTTTAGCAACAACTCATAGCATTTTAAATCATGATTCACATCATAATTAAAAAGCTCAAGTATTGCGTGCATCATTGCAAATCATAAATGTTTCATATCATGATGGTATCAATTTTGTTAAATTATATCCTACCATGCATTATCATAACTTTTCATTTGTATACATCAAAATAAAGTAATGAATATTTCATGTATTCATATCATCACATAAGGAATATCAAAAAAAAAATAATTGGGTGATGAGATAAACCTTTCATGAATACAAAGAATTGCATAAAAATCATATCATGAAAACAAGGAATACAGGTCACAATCATTCAAGAGAAAAATCATCATTCATTTTCAATTCATTCAATTTGACAAATCATGATCATGATTTTGATAAAACTCATTTCAAATTTAAATCATCAAAATCATTTTTATGGCTCACAAATTTTATAACATAAATAGATTCATGATTTCATTGATAATATATTTTTTCCCATTTTTTAAGTGTTTCATCTTAAGTGATCGATTTCATGTAAGCATGCCTTTTCATTTATGTCAAATGAAAACATGCATCAACGTTTAGGATCGCAAAATAAATTTCATCATAAAACCATCAAGACCAATAAGTAAAAAAAAAATCATCATGTATAACTTTAAAATCTCATGCATAAAATCATCAATCATGGTATCCAAACATTTAGTGTTTTTATTACATCATTATACATTATTGAGTATACAATCGTCAAGCATGACACTTACACTATTTCATATAACCATGCCTATTTCATTTATGTCAAACATGCATCAGTTTTTAAAGCCACTGTTATTATCATGAAAATCGATAATCTATAATTATCAAGAATCATCATACATAATTTCAAAAATATATACTCATTAATCATAACTTCAAATTAAACATGATTTAATATACTCAAAATCGAGAAATAATAATGGACATCACAATGATACACATTATTACTTCTTAACCATGATTTCATATTTTTAATCAAAATCATTTTGTTTGTTTATCATAAAATATGCAATATTATCATTTTCGAAATTACTAGCATGATCATAATAATTTTTTTTTAAACATTAATTCTAAATTAAAAAAGAAAATACATCATGAGAGCATCAAGTAATTTCAAAATAATTCAAGAGAGTTGAGTTACTTACCTTGTAGTCGAAGCCCGTCAAAGCCCAATTTGCCGTTTCACCTTTAGAAGTTCTTGATTCATTCTTGGTTGCCTTCCTCTTCTTTGGCCTCTTCCTTCGTTCAAGTTCATTGTCTATTTTAGATTTTTATTTAATAAACTTATTAAGATTTAGTGTTCGAAGTTCAAGTTCATCATTGTCCTCATCACTTGAGTCATCGCTCAAGTGGTATTCATTTGTCCGTAGTTCCAAATCCTTCCAGTTCTTTGGAAGGTGACTTTGTTCATCATGTTCATCATGTGCATTGTGCACTATTTCATATGTCATCAACGAACCAATTAGTTCTTCAAGTGGTAAGTTGTTTAGGTTTTTAGCTTCTTGTATTGCAGTTACTTTTGAATCCCACTTCTTAGAAAGACAACGCAAAATCTTGTTTACGAGTTCAAAATCCGAAAAATATTTTCCAAGAGCTCTTAAACTATTGACGACATCCGTGAAACGGGTGTACATGTCGCCTATAGTCTCGCTTGGTTGCATTCGAAAAAGCTCAAAATCATGCAATAAAATGTTAACTTTCGAGTCTTTGACTCTACTAGTTCCCTCGTGTGTGATTTCAAGTGTTCGCCAAATGTCAAAAGCTGTTTCACACGTAGAAATCCGATTGAACTCATTTTTGTCCAAAGCACAAAATAAGGCATTCATAGCCTTTGCGTTTAAAGAAAAATACTTCTTCTCCAAATCCGACCATTCATTCATCGGTTTAGAGGGAAGTTGAAAACCGTTTTCAACGATATTCCATAAATCCAAATTCGTAGAAATTAAGAAAACTCTCATTCGAGTTTTCCAATAAGTGTAGTCCAATCCGTTAAACAACGATGGACGAAAGACCGATAAGCCCTCTTGAAAGCCATGAAGAGCCATTTCTCTCGGGTGTAAATCCGAAATGAGAAATACCGGGCTCTGATACCAATTGTTAGGATCAAGAGCACTAAGAGGGGGGGGGGTGAATTAGTGCAGCGGAAAACTTTCTGCGATTAAAACGAAACTGCGTTCGAAAGATAAAAACGATTTCTGTATGAAAGCCAATTCTAAGATTACTTTAACTTAAGATCAAGCAAGATGATGTTAAAGTCAATCTATGAAGGCAGTTTGCAGTTATGATGAAAACCAGAATATAAGCGCAAACTGAAATACGACGTTCGTACGAAGAAACTGATTTACGTCTAAATGCTGATTCGTAAATCACTTGATTAGGCAAGATGCAGTTTAAGCAAGGGTATAAAGGTAGTTTGCAGTTATGGTAGAAATCAAAACGTAAACGCAATCTGAAATATGATGATCGTATGAAAAAGCAGATTTACGTCTAAACGCTGATTCGGAAAGTGCAAGGCTTGAAACCCGATCGTATATGTGCAGAAAGCAGTAAGCTTCAGAGGAGGTTTGCAGTAAAGATAATATGCTCAAAGTAAATGCAAACCGAGATTTAGAGTGGTTTGGTAAATCTTGACCTACTCCACTTTTGGCTTCCTCCACCGACGAGGTCACCGATGTCAACTAGAGGCCTTCCTTCAATAGGTGAAGGCCAACCACCCTTTTACAGTTTCACTCCTTTTGACGGGCTTAGGAGACAACCCTTACAGAATTTTCTCTCCTCTCTTTACAACTCAGAACTTGGAAGAAAAGAGGGAGAAGAACTTTTGGCCTTTACAATAATTTTGAGCTCTAAGAATCACAGAAAAAGATCAAGATTTCGGTGTATGTCTGTGCTCTTTCAGTGCTGAATGGGTGGGGTATTTATAGGCCCCAACCTAGTTTAAATTTGGAGCTCAAAACTGTCAATTCCCAGAATTCCGGGATCAGGCGGTTGCATCTCCTGACTGGAGCGGTTGCATCGCCTGGCAGAGCTCGAAGACTGAGCCTCTGGGCGATGCCACCTCCTGTCAGGGGCGGTTGCACCTCCTGCCAGAGCTCGAAGACTGAGCTCAGGCGATTGCACCTCCTGACTGAGGCGGTTGCACCGCCTGCCAAAGCTCGAAGACCGAGCTCATGCGGTGCCACCTCTTGTCAGGGGAGGTTGCACCGCCCAGTCTCGCTCGGAGACTGAGCCTAGGTAGTGCTACCTCCTGGCTGTGGTGGTTGCACCGCCCAGTCTCGCTCGGAGACTTAGCCTAGGCGGTGCTACCTCCTGGCTTGGACGGTTGCACCTCTCGCCAGAAATCAGGGTCCGAATGGGTTGATCCATTTGGCCCAATTTGGGTCTTTCAGGGGCCCAATTGCCCCAAGATTAAGTTAATGGGATCACCTCCCATTTCCAACTTAATTATTGTGCTAACTATGATTTTTCCTAAGACATTTATTGCAACTTGCTCCAGTACGTCAATCGCTTCTTCCAGCGAGCTTCCGGCGAACTTCCGTCGATCATCCGATGAACCCTCGGTGATGCTCCTGCGGACTTCCGGCAAACTCCTGGACTTACGATGATCCACTTGGCGAGTTCCGACGAGCTTCTTTGTCAAGCTCATGGACTTCTCGGATTTGTTCCCTCAGAACCTCCGACGACTGTCCGAACTTCCGTCAAACTCTCGAACTCCCAACGTGATCATTGTCTTGACTCCGGTGCAACTCCTGCTGCATGTCTTACTTTTATCGTAGACAATCCTGTACACTTAAAACAAAACTTCGATCGAGACAATTAATCCTAAGCAATTAACCAAGTTGTCCGGCATGTCATTGGTCCCTCGACGCTTCGTCTGATTCTTCGGCGCATCGTCGTCTCCTGCAGCCTATTGCCCAATCGGCCAGTTGACTCTGCAATTCCGATATCCTTGGCACAATACCTGCTCTTCTTGGCCCGATGCCCGAGTCCACAGCCCGAAGCCTTCTGTCGATACGTCAACCGATCCACCGGCCCGACGTCCAATCTTCTGACATGTTCCTCCGGCACAACATGATTTTCCTGCTTTAATTGTCTCATCCTGATCGAAGCATCCTATGTCACTCAAAATGCAGATTAAATCATAAACATATATCAAGTAGTTTCATCATCAAAATACGAGATTCAACACAAATCCTTTCATGAAATTGGTTCTTGATTTTCTTGTGGAGAATGAATTCCTCCCATACTCTTCTTCCTTTTCTTCTTATTTTTATGACAAAGGAAGAAAGAAACTTGCACATCTTAAGAAGAACCAAAAGGCTCCTAAGCAAAAATGCTAGCTTTTCCATTTCAAAAACCAAAAGTAATTATCATGCAAAGGTTTTGCTTAACTTCTCATTTTTGCTAGTGTGGATAAATTGGTGCAAAACTTACTTGACATTCTTTTAAACACTTACATTGTTGAATGGTTCTCCTTTTTGTTGATGAAAAAGGGGGAGAAATATGGTAAATTGATGACAACTTGGCATTATGAATGTTTGAAATAATGTGTAAAATATTTCGTATCATAAATGCTTGAATGTATTGCGAATGCTTGAAATATGATTGGTATCATCAAATACATCGCAAATACTTGAAAAATATAAAATGTATCGCATATGCATCGTATGTATGGTAGATACTTGAAATGTATCATGAATGCTTGAAACTCATCGTAATGTGGCATGGATACTTGAGAATGTTTCATTCTTAAAATCATGCTTGATTTCGTATCAAAATGGTAAATGTCTATCATTATGATGAGGTATCGAACTTATCATGCTTAATTTCCTACTTTCAATTGGTATCATGCCTCGGATTGATGAATTGTCATCTTTTATCAAACTTGAAATTTGAATCTTGCTAAATTTCATATTTGAAATTTGTATTATACTTGAAAATGATCATTCGATATTGGACTTAAAAATGGTTGCCATGCCTTGACATCATTTTTATTATGATAAATACGTGGTATCATATTTTGATATGGTAAAACATGAGTAGTATCATGATGTGCATGTCAATAAGTTTAAATGCATATAACTTATCGGTTTGATGCTTGAATTCAAAGACCTTGAATTCAAGAGTGTCTTTTCTAAAGTATAGTATATAGATAGGGGGAGTTAAGGTTAACTCCATCATCAATTGATTATCATCAAAAAAAATGAAAAGATTGTTGAATCTCATATTTTGATGATGAAATTAATTCATATATTGTTTGATCCAATTTATATGTTGAGAAAAGTGTACAAGATTAACTACGATAGTGATCAAGGCATAAATTAAAACAAAGTATCGGAGTCAAGATCGAGAATTCGTTGGGAGTTCGAGAGTTCGTAGAGAGTCCAGAAGTTCGTCGGAAGTGCCATCGGAATTGGTCGAGAAGTCCAGGAGCTTACCGGGAGTCCACTGAAAGATTATCGAGAGATCGTCGGAAGCTCGCCAGAAGAAACCTAGACTTACCGGACTTGTTTTGTTTAGTGTATGTCTCAAAAATTAAAGTTAGCACATAATTAGGGTTAGACTTGGGAGGTAATCCCACTAATTCAGTTAAGGGCTAACTGGGCCCAAAACAAGGCTGAGTTGGGCTAGATGGTAGGCCCACTCGGCCACTTGGAGCCTTGCCAGGTGGTGGCACCACCCAGGGTGGGCGGGGGAACCACCTGAGGCTCAGCCTCCTAGGAGGTCTATGTTGAATCTTGTGTTTTGATGATGAAACCACTTGATATGTGTTTATGATTTAATCTACGTTTTGAGTGATGCAGGTCTACTCAATCAGGATTAGACAGTTAACGCAGAAGGAATTGACGTTGCGCTAGAGGATATCACGTTAGGATATTGGATGGCAGAAGGCTTCGGACGTCAGGCATCGGGCCAGCCAATGACGTGCCGGGCAACAGAATGTCAATTTGCATTGTAATAATTGTCTAGATCGAAGTAGAGTTTTGGCTTATGTGTGCAGGATTAACTACGATAATGATGAAGACATAAAGTGAAACAAAGTATCAGGGTCAAGCGCAAAGAATTTGTTGCGAGTTCGAGAGTTCGACGGAAGTCCGAAGGTTCGTCGGGAATGCTGATGGAACTAGCCGAGAATGAGTAGGGAGCTTGCCGAAAGGTTTTTCGGAAGCTCGCCGGAAGGTTCGTTAGAAGTTTGCGGAGCTCACCGAAAAAGATCGGAGCTTGCTGAAGAAGCTCGTTGAAACTCACCAAGATCAAATCGTGAAGTCTAGGAGCTTGTTGGGAGTCCGTAGAATGGTTTCCGAGAGTTCGTTGGAAGACCACCAGAAGTTTGCCGGAAGCTCGTCAAAAAAAGTCTTGACTTGCGAACTTTGTAATAGCTTAGGAAATGTCTTTAAATTCGTAGTTAGCATGTTAATTAGGGTTAGGATTAGGTGTTAATCTTATAACCCTGGTTAGGGGCCAATTGGGCCCAAAATTAGACTTGGTTTGGGCTAAACTTAAAGCCCAACCAGTGAACCGAAGGGTCTAGCGGTGGCACTGCCCAGCACCTGAGAGCCAGGCGGTGGCACCGCTAGTACACTGTCAGTGTCAGACATTGATAGGCGGTGGCACCGCCACTGACAGGCGGTGGCACCGCCAGCATCGGGAACCAAAGAGAATTCAAATTTTGGAGTCCAAATTTGAATCCTCTTGAGGCCTATAAATACCCCTCAATTCTGAGCTGAGATTACAACCTTTGAGAAGAAAGAGATTGTGATAAAAGTCTTAGCAAAGCCTTTAGCAAGTTTTTGTTTTTAATAGCTTGAGTGTTCACCTCCTTCTTTCTCTTTGAAAATCTGTAAGAGTGTGAACCACTTATAAAAGGTTGTAAGCGGGGTATTTGTCCTTCCCCTTCAAAGTGATTTGCTAGTGGAAGTTGGGAGCCTTTTCGAAGAAGGCTTCGTAAGTGGATGTAGGTCATTTTGACCAAACCACTTTAAATTGGTGTGTTCTCTGGTTTGCATTTACTTATTGCTATTTACCTTACTGTAAACCTTCATACCTGCTTTACTTCCTCATTACTTTTGCTGCACACCTTTACGAACACGCTTTCAAGATAAGCACTTCCGAGTTCGGTTTTTTATCATACGAAAGATTTTTCCAAAACCGAAGTTTTAATCCACTGCACTAATTCACCCCCCCTCTTAGTGCCGCTCTGATCCTAACAATTGGTATTAGAGCCCAGTATTTCTCATTTCGGATTTACACCTGAGAGAAATGGCTCTTCTTGGCTTTCAAGAGGGCTTATCGGTTGTTCGTCCACCGTTGTTTAAAGGATTGGACTACACGTATTGGAAAACTTGAATGAGAGTTTTCTTGATTTCTATGAATTTGGATTAATAGAATATCGTTGAAAATGGTTTTCAACTTCCCTCTAAACCGATGAACGAATGGTCGGATTTGGAGAAGAAGTATTTTTCTTTAAACGCAAAGGCTATGAGTGCCTTATTTTGCGCTTTGGACAAAAATGAGTTCAATCGGATTTCTACGTGCGAAACGGCTTTTGATATTTGGCGAACACTTGAAATTATGCACGAGGGAACTAGTAGAGTCAAAGACTCGAAAGTTAACATTTTATTGCATGATTTTAAGCTTTTTCAAATTCAACCAAGCGAGACTATAGGCGATATGTACACCCGTTTCACGGATGTCGTCAATAATCTAAGAGTTCTTGGTAAATCTTTTTCAAATTTTGATCTCGTAAGCAAGATCTTAAGATCCCTTCCAAAAAGGTGGGATCCTAAAATAACCGCAATACAAGAAATAAAATATTTAAATATTTTTTCACTTGAAGAACTAATTGGTTCGTTGATGATATATGAAATGGTGCACAATGCACATGATGAACATGATGAACAAAATCACCTTCCAAAGAATAAGAAGGATTTGGAACTCCGGACAAATGAATACCACTTGAGCAATGACTCAAGTGATGAGGACAATGATGAACTTGAACTTCGAACACTAAATCTTAATAAGTTTATTAAACAAAAATCTAAAATAAACAATAAACTTGAACAGTGGAAGAGGCTAAAGAAGAGGAAGGAAACCAAGGATGAATAAAACACTTCCAAAGGTGAAACGACGAATTGGGCTTTGACGAGCTTCGACTACAAGGTAAGTAACTCAACTCTCTTGAATTATTTTGAAATTACATAATACTTTTCATGAGTTATTTTTAATTTAGTTTGTGATTAATTACATGAAAATAAAAAAATAGAAATCATGCTTATCATTCTAGTAATTATGAAAATAATCATAAAAATTGTATGTTTATGATAAACAAAATGATTTTGATTAAAAATGCCTTATGAAATATGATATCATGCCTAACAAATTTATTTTTTGAAGCTATGCATGATGATGATGAGTTTTGGGTAATTTATAGTTTATTGATTATTGATGATTTCCACAATGATCTTTTACAATTTATGGATTATCGATTTATATCATGAAGAAAGTTGCTTTCGAAAATAATGCACGACTTTTGTATGCAAACTAAGCATGAAAAGATAGATTCACCTAAAAAGAAAAATGTATGACTACAACAAATAACAAATGATTTTGGTTGAAAATACTTTATACTCAATGAAACCATCATTGATGAATATGCTTTATGTTTAATAGTTTCTTTGGCTTATATGCTCTATCATGATAAATATTTTGAAAATAAATTAAATCATGTTTGATTTGAAGTAATGCATAATGATCATGCTTAATGTTGCATTTTTTGATTTGACATAAAAGTGACTTTAAAAAATGATGTATGTTTTGATTTTACATAAATGAAATAGGCATGCTTATATGAAATAGTGAAGTGTCATGCTTGACAATTGTATACTTAATGATGCATAAAGTTGTAATAAAAATATTAATATTTTAATACTATGATTTGATGATTTTATGCATGACATTGTAAAGTTATATATAATGATGCATAATGATGAAATTGTGTAAAAAAAATATTAAACATTTTGAAACCATGTTTTAGTGTCATGCATATTGATCATGCTTAATAAATCTTGAAATTATGCATGATGAATCTTACGATTTATGGATTATTGATTTTTACCATAATGAAAGTACCTTGTTGATCTTTGTTGAAATAAAACTCTTTCGGTTTTAAACATGATACATGTTTTTATTTGGCATAAATGAAACAAAATCATATGTTTTGAAACAATCGAAAAGAGGAAAACATTTTTGAAAATTATTTTGCTCAATCTTATTGATTTTGATGAATCCATTTGTATCATCTTTGTGAATCTCTTGGATTTTGATAATGATTTTGATAATTTAAATTTGAATAAATTTTTATCGAAATCACGATCTTGATCTCTTGAAATTTATAATATGAAATCCTTTATGAATCAAGATTGTTTTCTATTTAAAAGGAGATTTGTCGAAATGTTTCATAGTCTTTTAGTATTCATATCTTGATAATTATGTTTTGAAACTGTATGTAAACCAAAAATATTCATCATGATTCTCTCTTTGAATATTTAAAGAGGAGAATGTTCTAGATGAATCATGATTTTGATGATTGAATATTTGATGTGCATGAATTGAGATCTTGCTCTCCTACTATTCTTTTTACTATTCACCAAAAGGAAGACTAATTCTAATAAACCATGATATGCTATATGAATTTTATTGTATTCATGAAGTAATATCTCATCATTAATTTTTGTTTATATTCCTTCATGTGATGATATGAATGTATGAAACACTTATGATTTTTTATACAATTCTATGTATTCGTGAAAAATTTATCTCATCACCCAATTAATTCCTCTTGATACTCCTAATGTGATGAAGTGAAATTATGCATGAAATACAAATGGGGAGAAGTTTTGATCATGCATGATAGGATATAATTTGACAAATTGATACCATCATGATATGAAACATTTATGATTTGCAATGATGTATGCAATACTTGTGCTTTCTAATTATGATGTGATGTATTGCATATGATATAAATCATGATTTAAAATACTATGAGTTGTTGCTAAAATGATATATTATAAATATTGATTTAATGTTTTGTATCATGAATACTCTAAATGATGAATGTTTGGTATCATGATCAAAATATTGACAAATAGTTAAAAATTTTAGTATCATGTATGATATCCTCATAATGTTGATCGATTTATTCAATATCGTGCATGAATGAATATAAGGTTTTTGAAAATGTGCATATTCTAATTTGAAAATATGATAATGCACAAATAAGATTAATACTTACCTTTGTCATAATTGATGTAAAGGGTCTTCTCTTCTTTTTGACAATGACAAAGGGGGAGATAGATAGCTTGCATAAGTCAAGAAGATGCAAAAATTTGATTGCTAGCTTGCCTATCTTAAGTAGCAAAGATTGCTAACTTGCTTATTTCAAGAAGCAAAAGTTGTCTTCTTAAACATCACTATCTTGCCTATCTCAAGAAGCAAGACTTGCAACCTGCACATTACAATAGGAAGCAAGAATCAATAGCTTACACACTTCAACAAGAAAGCTATCTTGTATTTGCTTTCGAAATTTTTGCTAGCTTGTATGTTGCAAAACTTGATCACTTTTTCAAACACTTTGCTAGCTTGTACTTTGTAAAGGAAGCGAAAATAGCACTTCTCAAAAGAGAAGAAAGAACTTACTATCTTGAACATCACAAAAATTTGCTACCTTGCATGATGTAAAATTTGCTAAGATCACTATCTCAAAAGAGTTGCTATCTCAAAAAAAAAAAAGCAAATGTGCTATCTTGCCTATCTCAAAATACAAAACATGCTAACTTGTTACGGAAGCAAAATTGCTAGCTCAAACATTGCAAAGGAAGCAAAAATTTGCTAGTTTGCAACTTGCATATCATGAAAATTGCTAGCTTGTAGTCTAAAGAGAAGCAATTAGTTGTTATCTTAAAAAAAGCAAACAGACTAAACTTACACATCTTTAATTGCTAGATTGCATGACGATAAAATTTGATACTATGTTTATCATGCAATATATGGAACTTTTTATCTCTAAACACAAAAGAGTAGGAACTTCTCCTTTTTGTTAATGACAAAAGGGGAGAAGTATGATGACATGACATGTTATGCATAAGTTTATGATGACATGTTGCTTGGATTCTTGAATCCAAGAGTTTCTATCAATAAGCCATATTAATAGGGGGAGTTTGTTTAAACTTCGGGAGTTAAGGTTAACTCCGTCATCAAGTGATTGTCATTATCAAAAAGGGGGAGATTGTTGAATCTCGTATTTTGATGATGAAACCACTTGATATGTGTTTATGATTTAATCTACGTTTTGAGTGATGCAGGTCTACTCGATCAGGATTAGACAGTTAACGCAGAAGGAATTGACGTTGCGTTGGAGGAGATCACGTTAGGATATTGGATGGCAGAAGGCTTCGGACGTCGGGCATCGGGCCAACCAATGACGTGGCGGGCAATAGAATATTAATTCGCGTTGTAATAATTGTCTAGATCGAAGTAGAGTTTTGGCTTGTGTGTGCAGGATTAACTACGATAATGATGAAGACATAAAGCGAAACAAAGTGTCGGAGTCAAGCGCGAAGGATTTGTTGCGAGTTCGAGAGTTCAACGGAAGTCCGAAGGTTCGTCGGGAATGCTGCTGGAACTAGCCAAGAATGAGTAGGGAGCTTGCCGAAGGGTTTTTCGGAAGCTTGCCGGAAGGTTCGTTGGAAGTTCGCGGAGCTCGCCGAAAAAGATCGGAGCTTGCCGAAGAAGCTCGTTGGAACTCGCTAAGATCAAATCATGAAGTCTAGGAGCTTGCTGGGAGTCCACAGAATGGTTTCCGAGAGTTCGTCGGAAGACCACCGGAAATTCGCCGGAAGCTCACCGGAAAAAGTCTCGACTTGCGGACTTTGTAATAGGTTAGGAAATGTCTTTAAATTCATAGTTAGCATGTTAATTAGGGTTAGAATTATGTGTTAATCCTATAACCCTGGTTAGGGGCCAATTGGGCCCAAAATCAGACTTGGTTTGGGCTGAACCTAAAGCCCAACCAGTGAACCGAAGGGTCTGGCGGTGGCACCGCCAAACTGGGCGGTCGCACTGCCTAGCACCTGAGAGCCAGGCGGTGGCACCGCTTGGCTGGGCGGTGGCACCACCAGTACACTATCAATGTCAGACACTGACATGCGGTGGCACCGCCACTGACAGGCGGTGGCACCGCCAGCATCGGGAACCAAAGAGAATTTAAATTTTGGAGCCCAAATTTGAATCCTCTTGAGGCCTATAAATACCCCTCAATTCTCAGCTGAGATTATAACCTTTGAGAAGCAAGTGATTGAGATAAAAGTCTTAGCAAAGCCTTTAGCAAGTTTTTGTTTTTAATAGCTTGAGTGTTCACCTCCTTCTTTCTCTTTGAAAAATTGTAAGAGTGTGAACCACTTATAAAAGGTTGTAAGAGGCGTATTTGTCCTTCCCCTTCAAAGTGATTTGCTAGTGGAAGTTGGGAGCCTTTTCGAAGAAGGCTTCGCAAGTGTATGTAGGTCATTTTGACCAAACCACTTTAAATTGGTGTGTTCTCTGGTTTGCATTTACTTATTGCTATTTACCTTATTGCAAACCTTCATATGTGCTTTACTTCCTTATTACTTTTGCTACACACCTCTTAGTGCCACTCTGATCCTAACAGTCTAGGTGATGGTACCGCCCAAATTGAGCGTTGGTACTATCGGTAAGTAATGCTGCTAAGTGATGGTACTGCCCTATTAGGCGGTAGTACCGCTAGAGCCCAATTTCCAAGGCTCTATTAAACTATAGTACCGCTAGACTAGGTGCTGATATCGCCCAGTGACAAAGTTTCAAGCGGTAATACCACCCAATAATGGCGGTGGTACTGTCAGTACTCTGAAAATCAAGGAGGTGATACTTTTTGGCTCCAATTCTAAAGCCAGTTGAGGGCTATAAATACCTCTTACTTCTTAGCTGGTAAAGCACAAAGAAGTGATAAGAATTGAACCGAAACCATAGTGAAATAGCTTACAAAAGTTGAGAGTTTACCTCTATCATTTCTAAGTGTGAAAGTTTGTAAAATGAGAGTGAGCCACTTGTGAAAGTTCTATAAAGGGGTGATTGATCTTTGCCCTTCAAGAAAGGTCAATAGTGGAAACTGTGACCTCATTGGAGAAGGTATCGGGAGTGGATGTAGGTTAGATGACCGAACCATTATAAGATTGGCATGTTCTCTTCTTGGTGTGTACTTTACTTTTGTTGCATTATACTTTACTTCATTGCAAACTATCCAATTCCCTCCTCTCTACTCACTTACAAACTTATTCGAGTCAAACGTCTTTTCAAAACAGTCTTCATTGAACTAAGAGTTTCATCGTACAAAGTTTTTCAAAATTAATTAAATTTATCATTTTTATCCGCTGTACTAATCTCCCCCCCCCAATGTCGTTCTTGATCCTAATAATGAATTTTGAAAAATCAAGAGAAAAATCATGATTCATTTGGATAAATATTCTCTTTAATAAAATGAAATAATCATACGAGAATAAATAATAAAATCTCTTATTCATGCATTTGAATAAATATTTTTCAATGAAGAGCAAGCTTGAACACCTTTTGATGTATCTCCAATAATTAACTCCTTAGGATATGTATCTACATACTTCCATTCCTTGGGTAAGGATTCTTTGGACATAGATATATCCAAGTTGCTTTGGAGAGAAGAACAAAATCATTATCAAAATTATTTTTTTAGTTCAAGATATTCATTAAAAAAATAACTTAAATGGATTTATCAATATCTTATTGAAAACTCGATAAGCTTTAGAGATGGAAAAATTTTCAACAAAAATATATTACTCTTTTAGTTTCAATTTATATGATTGATTTTATACTAGCATACCATAGTTTTCTATGCCAAAGTCATGCATAATTGTATAAAACCAAAAACCAAATTATGTCATAACAATCATCAAGATTAATAGTATAACCATTAACACTCCTTAAGGCGATCATAGATTTTTGTTAGGATCGGGGTCAGCACTAAGAGAGGGGGTGAATTAGTGCAGCAGTAAAATCATGTCTTCAAAACTTTTCGTTTCGATTAAAACCTATTTACGTTGAAAATCGATTTTGGAAATTTAACTTGAAAGCATACGTAAGAAAGTAGTGGATGTAAAGAGCAAGTAAGGAGGTTTGCAGTTAAAGTAAATTGCTCAATGAAATACAAACCAAATTTTAGAGTGGTTCGGTCATCGTGACATACATCCACTTCGCCGATTCCTCTTCCGTCGAGGCCACCGGCATCCACTATCGATCTTCCTTTAATAGGCGAAGATCAACCTCATTCTTACACCCCTCTTCTCCTTTTACTGGGTTTAGGAGACAACCCTTACAAGCACACACTCCTACTAAACAAAATTCTAAACTTAGACTATAGAAGGGGATTTCTCTAGTGATTGCAACAGCGTTTTCTCACTTTTAAATACTCTGTGATTTTGTGTTTTAACCAGGGATAAGAGGGGTATTTATAGGCTTCAAGTTGATTTAAACTTGGAGCTTAAAAACATCTCATCCTGGGTTTCCTAGGCACGGGTGGTACCACCGCCTGCGTTGGGCAGTACCACCGCTAGTGTCAGTCTGACACTGGGTGGTACCACTGCCCAGTCTAGGTGGCACCACCGCCTAGGAAGCTGTGCTGGGCGGTACCACTGCCCAGATTGATGGTACCACCACCTACAGCCTCTCAGAGGTTGTGTCTAGGCGGTACCACCGCTCAGACCGGCGGTACCACCGCCTAACACAGTCTTGGAGATCATGCCATGACGGTGCCACCTCATGGGTCACTATTTAGGTCTTTTCATTAGGCCCAACACAGTTCTTACATGGGCCCAACCAGCCCTTAATTGGGTTGGCCCAAATCCAAATCCAATTACATGTTAACTATGAAATCTAAGACATTTGCTAAGCTAAACAAGTCCCTATGTCTTGGTTTCTTCCGGCGAGCTTCCAGTGATCTTTCGGCAAACTTTCGATGATCTCTCGGCAATGTTCCAATGGACTCCCAGCAAGCTCCTGGACTTCACGACGATCTTCTTGGCAAGTTCCGACGAGCTTCTCTAGCAAGCTCCGAGACTTTTCGGCTGGTTCCAACAAAATTTCTGATGAACGTCCAGACTTCCGACGAACTCTCTAACTCCCAACGAAATTGTGTTCTTGACTCCGGGACTTTATTTTTCTTTATGCCTTGCTATTGTAGTTAATCTTGCACATGTAAAATGTACTTCGATCTAGACAATTAATACTATGCATTAATCATATTGTCCAGCATGTCATTGGTCCCTCGACGCTTCGTCTGATTCTTCGGCGCATCGTCCTCTCTTGTGGCCTATTGCCTAATCAGCCAGTTGACTCCTCAACTCCGATATCCTTAGCATAATATCTGCTCTTCTTGGCCCGATACCCGAATCTATAGCCCGAAGCCTTCTGTCGATACGTCGACCGATCCTCCGGCCCGACGTCCAATCTTCTAACATGTTTTCCTCTGGCCCAACATGATTCTTCCTGCTTTAATTGTCTCATCCTAATCGAAGCATCCTGCGTCACTCAAAATGCAGATGAAATCATAAACACTTATCAATTGGTTTCATCATCAAAATCTGAGATCCAACAATCTCTCCCCTTTTAATGATGACAACGAATTGATGACGGAGTTAACCTTAACTCCCGGATTTTAAACAAACTCCCTCTATCAATATGTCATATTGATAGAAACTTTTGGATTCAAAAATCCAAGCAACAAGTCATGATCAAATTTTATTTTTGCATTTTCATTCAACATGAAATTCAAAACACTATTTAATTTTCTTAAACTAAATTAAAACTAAATTAAAAATAAGTCATGAGAAGCATTATGTAATTTCAAAATAAACTAAAGTCATTTTGATTACCTCATTGTCGAATGCCGTTAAGTCGTAGTTTGCCACCTCGCCTTTGTTGGGTTGCTCCTTATCTTCGGATGCACTTATTTCATCCCAATTTGTGTTATTCTTAAGTTTGTTTTTATTTTTTGATTGCTGTTTCATGAACTTTTTAAATTTCATGAGGAGTTCAAGTTCACCATCACTTGAGCCTATGCTCGAGTGGTCTTCAATTGTTCTAAATCTTAAATCCTTCCTGTTCTTTGGAAGGTTGTTCTTGAGTTCTTCATATGCATTGCACGTCATTTCATAGATCATCAAAGACCCTATTAGTTCTTCGAGAGGGAAATAGTCCAAGTTTTTTTATTCTTGAATAGCGGTTACTTTTGAATCCCAAGTTTAGAAAGTGAGCGCAAAACTTTATTCACGAATTCAAAATTTGAAAAACATTTGTCAAGAGCTTTTAAACCATTGAAGACATCCGTAAAATGGGTGTACATATCAACAATGGTTTCACTCGGCTTTATATGAAATAGTTCAAAATCATGCATTAAAAAATTAACTTTAGAATCCTTAACACTACTTGTGCTTTCATGTGTGATTTCAAGAGTGTGTCATATGTCGAAAGTCGTTTCGCAAGTAGAAACCTGATTAAACTCGCTTTTATCTAAGGCACAAAATAGAGCGTTCATAGCTCTAGCATTTAAAGAAACGTCTTCTTCTCCAAATCATTCCAATAGTTTATTGGAAGAGAAGACCTTTTCAACCGGATTCGACAATGTTCCATAAGTTCAAATCCAAAGAAAGTAAGCAAACTCTCATTCGAGTTTTCCAATAAGTGTAGTCCGTCTCATTGAAAAAGGGAGTATGAATGAGAGAGTGACCCTCTTGAAAACTGAAAAGAATCATTTTTATTTGGGTGTTAAACCAAATATGAAAAAACGAGGCTCTGATACCAATTGTTAGGATCAGGATTGGCACTAAGAGAGGGGGTGAATTAGTGCAGTGGTAAAATCACGTCTTCAAAACTTTTCGTTTTAATTAAAACATGTTTATGTTGAAAACCGATTTCGAAAACTTAACTTGAAAGTATATGTAAGAAAGTAGTGGATGTAAAGAGCAAGTAAGGAGGTTTGCAATTAAAGTAAATTGCTCAAAGGAATGCAAACTAGATTTTAGAGTGGTTCGGTCGTCGTAACCTACATCTACTTTGTCGATTCCTCTTTCGTCAAGGCCACTAGCATCTACTATCGATCTTCCTTTAATAGGTGAAGATCAACCTCCTTCTTACACCCCTCTTCTCCTTTTACTGGGTTTAGGAGACAACCCTTACAAGCACACACTCCTCCTAAACAGAATTCTAAACTTAGACTATAGGAGGGGATTTCTCTAGTGATTGCAACAACGTTTTCTCACTTTTAAATACTCTGTGATTTTATGTTTCAACTAGGGATGAGAGGGGTATTTATAGGCTTCAAGTTAATTCAAACTTGGAGCCTAAAAACATCTTATCCTGGGTTTCCTAGGCACGGACGGTACCACCACTTGTGCTGAGCAGTACCATCGCTAGTGTTAGTTTGACACTAGGTAGTACCACCGCCTGGGAGGTTGTTCTGGGTGGTACCAATGCCCAGATTAGCGGTACCACCACCTGCAACCTCTCGGAGGTTGTGTCTGGGTGGTACCACCGCCTAGACTGACGGTACCACTGCCTAGCATAGTCTTGGAGACTATGCCACGATGGTGCCACTTCATGGGTCACTGTTTAGGCCTTTTCATTAGGTCCAACACAGTTCTTACATGGGCCTAGCTGGCCCTTAATTGGGTTGGCCCAAATCCAATCCCAATTACATGCTAACTACAAAATCTAACACATTTGCTAAGCTAAACAAGTCCCTATGTCTTGGTTTCTTCCAGCGAGCTTCCAGCGATCTTCTGGCGAACTTTCGATGATCTCTCGGCAATATTCTAGCAGACTCCCAGCAAGCCCCTAGGCTTCACGATGATCTTCTTGGCAAGTTATGATGAGCTTCTTTTTCAAGCTCCAAGACTTCTCGGCTGGTTCCGATAGAACTTCCGACGAACGTCCGGACTTCCGACGAACTCTCTAACTCCTAACGAAATCACGTTCTTGACTCTGGGACTTCATTTTACTTTATGCCTTGCTATTATAGTTAATCCTGCACATGTAAATCACACTTCGATCTAGACAATTAATACTAAGCATTAATCATGTTCTTCGGCTTATCATTGGTCCCTTGATGCTTTGTCTGATTCTTCAGCGCATCGTCCTCTCCTGTGGCCTATTTCCCAATTGGCCAATTGACTCCGCAACTCCGATATCCTTAGTGTAATATTTGCTCTTCTTGGCTCGATGCCAGAATCCATGGCCCGAAGCCTTCTGTCGATACGTCGAACGATCCTTCGGCCCGACGTCCAATCTTCTGACATGTTTTCCTTTGGCCCAACATGATTCTTCCTACTTTTGTTGTCTCATCCTAATCGAAGCATCCTACATTTCTCAAAACGCAGATTAAATCATAAACACTTATCAATTGGTTTCATCATCAAAATTCGAGATTCAATAATTTTAAATGGTTTCTCTATGATGCAAGTATTATATTCAAATTTAATTTTATATCATTTATCACATAATTGACTAATGCATAATAAGTTATGTTTTAAACCATCTATTGACATCTTCAATCAAAAGATTCGTTATCAATAATTTCAATATCAATGATCTTTCCTTTATTATTATTATTTCAGCTAGTGAGCTTTGTGAAGTGTTTTGGATCTCCGATCATATGTCTTAAGCATCAACTATCATGATATTACATTTTGCCCCTAGCTTTCAATTGTGGACATATATAAAAGATAGGTAGGTTTGTTCTATGTACACATTTAACTTTAGGTCCCTCGTGATTAAATCTACCTATCTTGTCTTTTAGCATTAAGTCATTTATGGTTCCTTTAGGAATCCTGTTGAATCTTGGATTTTGATGATGAAGTCAATTGTAATTTATTTGATTTAATCTATATGTTGAGAAAAGTGTGCAGGATTAACTACGATGGCAATAAGACATAAAACAGGTGTTGTGCCAGAGTCAAGATCGAGATCTCATTGGAAGTTCGAGAGTTCGACGGAAGTCCGGACGTTCGTTGGAAGTTCTGCGGGAACCAACCGAGAAGTCCAAGAGCTTGACATAGAAGCTCATCAGAACTTGCCAAGAAGATCGTCGCAAAGTCCAGGAGCTTGCCGGGAGTCCACCAGAGCATTGCCAAGAGTTCGTCGGATGTTCGTCGAACTAATCTATAGTAGTGCTGCTAGTGGTAGTATCGCCCCTATTCGATGGTGGTACCGTCTAGAGTCAAATCAACGGTGGTAGTACCACCCAGTAATGGCGATACCATGGTGGTACCGCTAGTACCCCGGATTCCGGTGATGTGACACTTTTTTGCTCTAATTTTGAAGCCATTGGGGCCTATAAAAATCCCACCCTTTTCTGCATGAAAGGGTATGAAACTATTAGCATAATCTTAAGTTCTTGAGTCTTAAAGTGTTGTAAAAGTTAGAGTTCTCCTCCTTCATCTCTTAGCATTGTAACCATCCAAGAAAGAGAAGTGAGACTTGTAAGGGTTCATCTCTTAAACCCAGGAAAAGGAGAAAGTGTTGTAAAGAGGTGTTCGGTCTTCACCTATTGAAGGAAGGCCTTTAGTGGATGCCGGAGACCTCGTCGGAGAAAGAATCTGAAAGTGGATGTAGGTCACATTGACTGAACCACTCTAAATTATGGTTTGCTTTTCATTAGTGCAATTTACTTTAACTATAATTTATTTCATAGCAAACTGCTTCTCCTCCTCATCTTGCTTACGCTCTCATACGTTTCAAGTTGCTATCCTTCCGATTCAGTTTTCATCAAACGTACAAAATATTTTATACGAAAATCAAAGAATTTTCCACTGCACTAATTCATCCCCCCTCTTACTGCCGCTCTTGATCCTAACAATTGGTATCAAAGCAAGGTTCACTCTCATTTGGTTTTAAACCCAAGAGAGATGACATTTACCGGTAACCAAGAGGGCCATTCAATTACAGATCCGCCCATGTTCAATAGGACGGATTACACATATTGGAAGACTAGAATGAGGATCTTCCTAATTTCAATGGATTTTGAGCTTTGGAACATTGTCAAAAATAGTTTTCAAAAGTCTTTTCTTCCAATGAACGATTGGAATGAGTTGGAGAAGAAGACTTTTACTTTAAATGCCAAGTCTATGAATGCCTTATTTTGTGTATTAGATAAAAACGAGTTTAATCGAGTATCGGTTTGTAAAGCGACTTTTGACATTTGGCATACACTCGAAGTGACTCATGAAGGCACTCGTAGAGTGAAGGAGTTAAAAATTAATCTTTTAGTGCATTCTTATGAGTTATTTCGAATGAAATCGAGTGAGACCATTGGAGATATGTATACCCGATTTACGGATATCGTCAATGGTCTAAAAGGACTTGGTAAAGGTTTCTCAGATTTTGAACTGGTTAATAAGATTTTAAGATCCCTTCCAAAAAGTTAGGATTCTAAAGTAACGGTCATTCAAGAGGTCAAAGATCTAAATAATTTTTTTCTTGAAGAACTAATTGGGTCACTAATGACCTATGAAATGATATGTAAAGCTCATGAAGAGCTTGAGGACACCCTTCTAAAGAACAGGAAGACATAGCACTGAGAACACAAGAAGACCACTTGAAAGAAAACTCAAGTGATGAGTACTTTGATGATGACTTGGCACTCTTAACAAAGAAGTTCAAAAGATTCATAAAAAGAAATAAATTTAAAAATGATACTAAAAATAAATTTGAACCTAAAAAAGAACAAGTGATATATTATGAATGTAAGAAGCCGGGACACTTCAAGAGTGAATGTCCCCAAGCAAAGAGGAGGCAACCAAAGAAGAAGGCTCTCAAAGCTATATGAGATGACTCAAGTGCTTCCAAAGAAGAGGAGCCAACTAACACCGAGCAAGTTGCTCACTATGCGCTAATGGCTATTAGAGATGAGGTAACAAGTTCATTAGATGCAAATTGAACTTTCGATGAGCTTTCAAGTGCTTTTCATGAATTATTTGATAAATGTAGAAGCTTAAGTAAAAAATATAACTCTTTAAAAAAGGAACATTCTTCTCTTATTAGCAATTTTGATAGATTAAAAGTTGAGCATAATGATAGTCTAGCCTCATGTACAAAATATGATGAACTAGAATTACTTCAAAAAGAAAACTTGCTACTTAAGAAAACCTTAAAAAAGTTTGAGGTTGGTAGCAATTCCTTGAACATGATCCTTACTAACAAGGGTCACATTCATAGGATAGGCGGAATCGGATTTATGAGTAGCTCTCACTAAAAATCTAACCACCTTTGTTAAAGGGCCTACTTTGCATGTTTCACCCCAAAAAAAATATAACTTTTGTTGCAAATTTGGGCATGTAGCTTATCATTGTCCATTTAAGAAATGTAGTCCATAGAAATTGATTTGGGTTCCTAAAAGAACCTCAAATGGCTCAATGTAACATGATAAGCTATGTAGATCGATTTTTGAGGCACCCAAGGTCAAATGGGTACCTTAAAATCATCTTTTTTTGTAAAAAAATATATCATCACAAGCTAGGAGCAAGAGAAGGTACCTTGATAGTGGATGCTCAAGGCATATGACCGGAGATCTATCTCATTTCTCTAAGCTCACTAGCCTAGATAAAGGATATGTCACTTTTGGAGATAACAATAAGGGTAAAATCGTTGGCAAAGGAACCATAGGTAACAAATCCAACCTTCTTATTGAAGATATATTGTTAGTTGATAGTTTAAAGTATAACCTTTTGAGTATTAGTCAATTATGTGATAAAGGATATATCGTTAGATTTGAATCTAATGTTTGTATTACTGAAAAACTATACAAAAACACATCTATGATTGCCCTAAAATAAAATAATATATACACTATTGAGATTAATGATCTTTATAATGAAATGTACTTTTCGGTTTTGAATGACGATGCTTGGCTTTGGCATAGGAGATTAGATCATGCTAGCATGAAACTAATCTCTTAAATTTCATCTAAAGAACTTGTAAAAGGAATTCCTCATATCAACTTCGTCAAAGATAATGTGTGTGATGCATGTCAACAAGGAAAACAAATAAAAGGTAGCTTCAAACCAACGAACCAAATAAGCACCTCTAGATCTTTGCAATTGATCCATATAAACTTATTTGGACCAATTGCTACAACAATCCTAGGAGGTAGCAAATACACATTTGTTATCGTGGATGATTATAGTAGATACACATGGACTTATTTTTTAGCACACAAAAGTGACTTCTTTAGGTATTTCTCTAAGTTATGTAAACTTATTCAAAATGAAAAGGGTTTTATGATTTCGTCAAATCGAAGTGATCATGATAGTGAATTTCAAAACCGTGATTTCCAAGAATTTTATGAATCTAATGGATACAAACACAACTTCTCTACTCTAAGAAATCCCCAACAAAATGGAGTAGTAGAAAGAAAGAATAGAAACTTCCAAGAAATGACAAGAACTATGTTAAACGAACATAGCCTACCCAAATATTTTTGGGCCAAAGCCGTAAATACGACATCCTATATTATGAATAGGGTTCTAGTAAGACCACTACTTTCCAAGACTCCTTATAAGTTGTGGAACAACAAAAAACCCAACGTTTCATACTTTAAAGTTTTTGGATATAAATGTTTATTTTGAATGAAAAAGATGCCTTAGGTAAATTTGATGCAAAATCCGATGAAGGAATTTTTCTTAGCTATTCCTTTGTTTCTAAATCATTTCGTATCTTTAATAAAAGAACTTTGATTATAGAAGAATCCATTCATATTGTTTTTAATGAAATTTTTGAAGTTAAGAAAAATAAACTTGATGATGATGTTGATTTTGATGCCTTGAATTTAAATGAAACCCCTTCTCCAAATAACAATTTGGATGCATCTTCTTCCGAACCTTCTTTACTGAAGGAATGGAAGTATGTAGATGCTTATCCTAAGGAGCTAATTATAGGAGAAACATCGAAAGGGGTTCAAACACGTTATTCTCTTAAAAATTTTTATGCCAACATCGCTTTTCTCTCCCAAATTTAACCTAAATGCATTGACGAGGACATGAAAGATGATTCATCGGTCATTGTAATGCAAGAAGAGTTAAATCAATTTGAGAGAAATGAGGTGTGGAAGCTTGTTCCTAGACCAAATGACCATTTAGTTATTGGTACTAAATGGGTCTTTAGAAACAAGCAAGATAAATTTGGTATCATGGTTCAAAACAAGGCTAGATTAGTAACCAAATGTTTCAACCAAGAAGAAGGTATCGATTAAGAAGAGACCTTCGCTCCTATGGCTCGATTAGAAGCTATATGAATGCTCCTTGCTTTTGCTAGTAGTAATAATTTTAAGTTGTTTCAAATAGATGCTAAAAGTATTTTTCTTAATAGCTTTATTTCTAAAGAAGTTTATGTTAAACAATCTCCCGGATTTGAGAATGATAGTCTCCCTAATCATGTGTTTAAATTGACTAACGCTCTCTACGGTTTAAAATAAGCCCCAAGGGCTTGGTATAAGAGACTTAGTTCATTTCTTATTGAAAATAATTTCTCTAAAGACAAGGTCGATACTACATTATTTAACAAAAATTTTGAAAATAATTTTCTTATTATTCAAATTTATGTTGATGGTATTATTTTTGGTTCCACGAATGAATCTCTTTGTGAATTATTTGCTAAAAGTATGAGTCTTGAATTTAAAATGAGTTTGATGGGAGAATTAACCTTCTTTTTAGGCTTACAAATCAAGCAACTAAGTAATGGCATCTTTCTTAGTCAAACAAAATACACTTTAGATTTGCTAAAAAGGTTTAATATGGATAGCTCAAAAGCTATCAATACTTCCATGAGTACCTCCACTACGTTAGACATTGATGAAAGTAGAGAAAGCTTTGATCAAAAAACTTATAGGGGTATAATAAAAAGTCTACTATACCTCACCGCAACTAGACCGGATATCATGTTTAGTGTAGGTCTTTGTACTAAGTTTCAATCTAATCCTAAGATATCTCATCTTAAAGCAGTTAAGAGAATTTTTAGATATCTTAAAGGTACCACTAATCTAGGATTATGGTATCCAAAATCCGAGAACTTTGAACTAATTGCATATGCTGATGTGGATTTTGCTACATATAGATTAGATAGAAAAAGCATATTCGGAACATGTCAATTTTTAGGACATGCACTTGTCTCTTGGTCATCCAAGAAACAAAACTCGGTTGTACTATCTTCAATCGAAGCTGAATATATTGCAGCTAGTGCATATTGTGCACAAGTTGTGTGGATGAAAAACACTTTAGAAGATTATAAGATTCATCTCAAAAATATCCCCATAAAATGTGATAACACAAGTGCAATATGTTTAATAAAGAATCCCATTCAATACTCTAGAATAAAACATATTGATATTAGGCATTACTTTATACGAGATCATATCACTAATCATGATGTAATCTTAGAGTTTATTGATATGAAACATCAATTAGTTGATATCTTTACAAAACCTTTCAGTGAAGAACAATATGATTTTACTAGAAGAGAATTAGGAATGCTAATTTGTCCGAATGCATGAGTTGGTATATTTCTTTTTCGGACTATCTTCTTGAGTGGAGCTTTCATGAGCTTATGTCATATCAAGTTCACTTCATACCCTTGCTCCATCACTTAATGATTTTTGATACACTCAATCATTTCATGGATTTCATTGACAAATTCATCTCTCGGATTTCACTCTTATGAATTTTTAATGAGAAATGGATTTGATATGATGCTTCTCTCATTATGAAGGTTTATTCATGGAATTTCTTTTATCCTTCATATGATGATTCTTTCACATGAATTCCTTCTTAATGAAGGAAGAATTTTTATGAATTTTTTTTTATGAGATGAACACTTGTAAGAGTAAGGATTTGATTTCACATGAATATCTTAATCCTTATGAAAATTGAAGCATGATTTAATGAAACTCTTTTATCATTTATGACTTGATTCAAATCATTTCACAAAGTTGGTTCTTAATGGATTTTCCTCCTTACTCTCCTTCTTCATGCAAAGTTTTGATGAAAAATAAAAAGGGAGAAGTTGATGGAAGTTATCTCTTTAATATTTATAACTTTTAATAGGAGAACTTTTGAATGATACCATGTCATGAATGCTTGAAATATGATTGGTAAACAAATTAAAATGTGGCATGAATTTTTACCACACTTGTATTGTTGAATCGTTCTCCTTTTTGTTGATGACAAAGGGGGAGAAATAATACCAAAATGTGGTAAATTAATGATAAATATATGTAATATATTTCATCATAGATACTTGAAATGTTTGCTTGATAAATTTCTTTCATAAGATATCTAGAGCTTAACTTGCTATTTTACAAATTGATATCTTGCCACGGAATGATAAATTGTTATCTTTGTCATCTTTCAAATATCATACTTGAAAATGGATGTCATACTTTGACATCATTTTCAGAATGTTAGATCATGATAGGAATCTTGATGTGTGTATTGATAAGTTTAAATGAACTTAACTTATTAATGTCTTTTGAATTCAAAGGCCTTGAATTCAAGAATGTCTTTTCTCAAGTATGGCATATAGATAGAGGGAGTTAAGGTTAACTCTGTCATCAATTAATTGTCATCATCAAAAAGGGGGAGATTGTTGAATCTCGGATTTTGATGATGAAGTCAAATGTAATTTGTTTGATCTAATCTATATGTTGAAAAAAGTATGCAGGATTAACTATGATGGCAGTAAGACATAAAGCACAGGTGTTATGCTGGAGTCAAGATCGATATCTCATTGGAAGTTTGAGAGTTCGACGGAAGTCCAGACGTTCATCGGAAGTTCTACGGGAACCAACCGAGAAGTCCAAGAGCTTACCATAGAAGCTCATCGGAACTTACCAAGAAGATCGTCACAAAGTCCAGGAGCTTGCCGGGAGTCCATCGGAGTATTGCCGAGAGTTCGTCGGATGTTCGCCAGAAGTACACTGGAAGCTGGTTGGAAAAGCAATTGACGCACCGGAACAAGAAGTGTAGTAAATATGTCTTAATTATCGTAATTAGAGCATAAATTAAGTTAGAATTAGGAGGTAATCCCACTAACTTAATTATGGGTCAATTGGGCCCTCAACAGGGCTGAATTGGGCCAAATTGAGCACCCAATTCAGCCCCTAAAAACATGGCCAGCAGTGGTACCACCAGTAGCAGTGCTGCTAGTGGTGGTACCGCCCCTATTCGATGGTGATACTGCCCAAAGTCAAATCAGCGATGGTAGTACCGCCTAGTAACAGCGATGGTAGTACCGCCTAGTAACAGCGGTGGTATCGCCAGTAACCCAGATTTCGAAGATGTGACACTTTTTTACTCCAATTTTGAAGCCATTAGGGCCTATAAAAACCCCACCCTTTTCTGCATAAAAGGGTACGAAACCTATTGGCATAATCTTGAGTTCTTGAGTCTTAAAGTATTGTAAAAGTTAGAAATCTCCTCCTTCATCTCTTAGCCTTGTAACCATCCAAGAAAGAGGAGTAAGACTTGTAAGGGTTCATCTCCTAAACCCAAGAAAAGGAGAAAGTGCTATAAAGAGGTGTTCGGTCTTCACCTATTGAAGGAAGCCTTTAGTGGACGCCGGAGACCTCGTCGGAGGAGGAATCCGAAAGTGGATGTAGGTCACGTTGACTCAACTACTCTAAATTTTGGTTTGCTTTTCATTAGTGCAATTTACTTTAACTACAATTTATTTCATAGCAAACTGCTTCTTCTCCTCATCTTGCTTACACTCTCATACGTTTCAAGTTGCTATCCTTCCGATTCGGTTTTCATCGAACGTACGAAATATTTTATATGAAAATCGAAGAACTTTTCGTTGTACTAATTCACCCCCCCCCCTCTTAGTGCTGCTCTTGATCCTAACAAATCCAAACTAATTTATACGAGTTATATTTTTAAAATAAATATTTATAAGCATAATGACCACATCTACTATAAAACTTACACTTAATCTTAGAGGGAATATGTAATGTTGGCCCTTTAACAAATGTAGTTGACTTTTGTTGAGTGTTACTCATAAAGTCGATTCCTTCCTTTCTACATACATGACCTTTATTAGCAAGAATTATATTTAATAATTTGTTTTTAATTTTAAAATTTTTTAATATTTTTTGTAATAATAATTTTTTTTATGAATCTAACCCTTTACATTTAGTACAAAGTATTAACAAGCATTTATCATACTCATTTTTTAATTTATTAAATTCATTATAGAGATAAATATGATCCTTTTTTAATAATTTATATTTCTGACTAACTATTTTAAATTCATTATATAAATCATGAAATGCATCAAGTAATTTATTGTAGGGTAAAGAGGTTTCAATTAAGTCATATATCTCATCGTTGAGAGTCATCAAAGCGTAGTTCGCCACCTCACCTTCATTTGTTTGCTCTTCATCTTCTGATGCACTTAATTCATCATAAGTTACCTTGAGTACTTTCTTCTTCTTTTGTGCTAATAGCTTCTTCTTTAGTTGTGGATACTCATTTTTTAAGTGTCCTAACCTTTTACATTTATAGCAAGTTACTGTGTACTTTTTTAATTCATTTTTATTCTTAGATTCTTGTTTTATGAACTTTTTAAATTTTCTTATGAGGAGTTTCAAGTCATCATCATTATTTAAACTTTTGCTCGAGTAGTTTTCTTTGGTTCTAAATATAATATTTTTTCTGTTCTTTGGAAGGTTGTTCTTATGTTAATCATGTGTCTTCCAAGTCATTTCATAAGTTATTAATGATCCTATGAGTTCTTCAAGAGGAAAGTTATTCAAGTACTTTGCTTCTTGAATTATAATTATTTTTGGATCTCAACTTTTTGAAAGGGATCTTAAAATTTTGTTAATAAGTTCAAGATTAGTAAAACATTTACCAAGAGCTTTCAAACCATTGATAACATCTGTAAAACGGGTGTACATATCATCAATGATTTTGCTTTACTTCATTCTAAATAATTCAAAACTATGTACCAAAAGATTAATCTTAGATTGTGCCTTCATGATTAACTTCAAGTGTGTGTCAAATATCATGTGCAGTTTCATATATAGAAACACGATCAAACTCAATTTTGTTTAAACCACAAAACAAATCATTCATAGCTTTAGCATTTGAAGAAAATATTTTCTTCTCTAGATCATTTTATTCATTCATTTGTCTAAAGGATTTTTAGAAACCACATTCAACAATATTTCATAAATTAAAATCCATAGAAAGCAAGAAAATTCTCATTCATGTTTTTAAATATGTGTAGTTCGTCCCATTGAACATAATGAATGATAGAATGATTCTATTAATTGTCAAAAAAAACTATTTAATCTCTCTTAGGTGTTAAACCAAATAAGAGAACCAAGCTATGATACTAATTATTAGGATCATAAAGGTACTAAGAGGGGAGGGGGGTCTAGTGCTTTCGAAAAATTATGATTTGAAAACTTTTAATCAAACTTGTATCGAAAATATATTTAACTTGGAATGTGAGTAAAAGTAGTGAGCAACTAAATCAGTTATTAATTGAAAGAAAAAGCATAAACAAAAATGCAAACCAAATTTATAGTGGTTCGGTCGTCCGACCAACATTCACTCCTGATTCCTCTTCTCTCGAGGCTACTGACTTTTGTTAGGATCGGAGCGGCACTAAGAGGGGGGGTGAATTAGTGCAGCGGATTAAAACTTCGATTTTAATCAAAATCTTTCGTACGTTAAGAACGAAACTTGAGAAATTTAACTTGAAGGCGTGTTCTTAAAGTTGCGCAGCAAGAGCAATAAGGAACTAAAGCAGTAAGAAGATTTGCAGTAATGTAAATGACAATAATAAAAAGCAAACCAGAGATTACGCCGATTTTTAGAGTGGTTCGGTCAAATGACCTACTCCACTTGCGAGGCCCCTCTTCGATGAGGCTCCCACCTTCCACTAGCAAGTCTCTTGAAATGGAAGGGTAAAACACCCCTCTTACAACCTTTTACAAGCAGCTCAACCTCTTACAAATTTTCAATAAGAAAGAAGGAGGAGAACTCTCTAGCAAATTGAAAACAAGACTTGCTAAGACTTTCTAAGACTTTTCTCTCAATCAAAATGCTTCTCAAAAGTTGTAACCTCAGCTGAGATTTGAGGGGTATTTATAGGCCTCAAGAGGATTCAAATTTTGGGCTCCAAAATTTGAATTCTCTTAGGGTTCCCGGTGCTGGCGGTTCCACCGCCCAGCCAGGCGGTGCCACCGCCCAGCGCTCGGGTGCTAGACGGTGCAACCGCCCAGCCAAGGAGGTGTCACCGCCCAGCACTCGGGTGCTGGGCGGTGCCACCGCCCAGCCAGGCGGTTCCACCGCCTGGCTTTCCGATTCATTGGTTTGGCTTATTTTTCGCCCAAACCAAATTTGACTTTGGGCCCAGTTGGCCCCTAACCAGGATATAGGATTATCTCTTAATCCTAATCCTAATTACAGGTGAACTACATAACAAAAACATCCTAAGCAAGTTTTTTAACCGCGAACGTCGAGTCTTGTTCCGGCGAGCTTTCCGACGAACTTCTTCCGACGGACTCCCTGCAAGCTCCCAATCTTTGTGATGACTTTAACGAGTAGCCGAGCCTTCTTGGTGATCTCCGCGAGCCTCCGACGATTTCTTCGGCGAACTTCCGACACGTTCCCGATTTCTTCTCGGACGGTTCCGGCAGCATCTCCGATGATTCTTCGGTCTCTTAAACGTCCATCGAGCTCGACTCTGGTATCCTTGCTTTATGTTTTCTGGTTATCGTAGTTAATCCTGCACACTTAACTCAATAATATGGATTAGATCAAATAACCCATCAATTGATTTTATCATCAAAATCCGAGATTCAACAATCTCCCCCTTTTTGATGATGACAATCAATTGATGACGGAGTTAAACGTAACTCCCCCTATCTATATGCCATATTATGAGAAGATAAAACACTTGAATTTCATCATTGAATTCAAGTATAAATCTATAAGCTCTAACCGTAGAACTTATCGTTATTCTCATTAAGCATAATGTAAATACGAAACTTTGATGAAAATCATAAGTTAAATGATACTGGACGAGTTTCGCCACGATAGAAGATAAAGATTTTCAATATAAATTTCATGATATCAATCTTGTGATATTTTCAGGGATTTGCAAGTTATATAAGACATTCATATCACAAATTTCATATTAGCCATGCTGTCGTTCTGGTGTAAGTCATCACTTCTCCCCCTTTGTCATCAACAAAAAGAGACAAGCCAGCTAATTGATGATCATAGAAAAAGGTTTAGCATTTATCAAGGTTCTTCATTCAAATTTTCCAGAAATAGTTTGTCCAAAAGACATCATCATCTATGCAGATTAAGACAGTAGTTATCTAAAGGAAAGATCAGTTATCGTACAATCGATGACAAACATGAACTTGTTTTTGAACAGCAAACAGGACAGAATAAAAAGATACATCAATTTAATCCTTAGGAGGTAATCCACAGTGCTGATACATGATATCTATTTTTTCATTCATCTGTCGTAGTGTCTTCAAAATTTCAACTTGTTGATTCTGAATTTGTTCTTGCTGTGATTTGATCTGAGATAGCTCCGCCATAATGATATCTTCAGAGGAGGAAACAGGAGCTGAAGGTGCTGCTCCAAAGGGACTAGGAGGAGGAGATTCATTTCCCATAAGAATTGGTGTTTCGGGTTGTTCTATTTGTGTAGGAATTGGATCCGTTCTTCTAGGCTGCCTAACCCATATGCCATTGCTAAAAGTGCACCTAAGTTTTTTTAGCAGGTTTTTATTTATTATGTTATATCGATCATTTTGAATAGATTCTTCATTGGGTGGAATGCAAATGTCATAGGCATGAAAAATTCTAGTGATTAACCTCCCATATGGCAATATAGTATCCTTAGTCATAATTTCCTGCATGTGTTGGCGAATCAAGTACCCGAAACAATTATGCTGACCGGTCATAATCCAATACATGGTTCCTATCTCTAACTGACTTACTTCGTCAAGATGAAATTGTTTGGGGAATATGATGCTCGTGATAATGTGATGAAGAATTTTAGAGTTGAAAGGCATTAAGTGTTCACAGCTCTTGGGTAGGAAGTCAAGGTTTGGATTTGCAAAAATTGTTTTCACGGCTTCGGAATAGGTTGCTCCTATTTTTTTGACGTCCCATTTACCTTTAAAATAGCAACCCCTATCTTTTTCAGTTATGCCAATTAGCTCACAAATGGTGCTGTCAAAAATTCTAATGGGTGTTCCTAGAATGTAAGTGCTTAGGCTATCATTGTCTTCATATAGGTTGGTATAGAACAATCTCACTAACCGTGGATAGATTGGTTCATCTATTTGTAGTAGAGGTAGAGCTTCTAGTTGAGCAAACCATTTAATTGGATCTAAGTCTTCTAGTTCATCCAAATCAATGTATTTTCCTTTATGGACACATCGTATTTCAAATTTTGGAAAGCTAAGGGCTACCTCTTTTGATCTAAAAAGGTCATGGTTATATGAATCTCCTTGAATCCTTATTCCTTTTGATCTCTTTGGAGCCATTTTCTAGACAGGATGATGATACCAATTGTTAAGAATAAGCAAGAGAAAGAGAAAAGAAAGGAGGGATTTCAAGAGTTACCTCGTGGAGATTATGTTGAGAGATGGAAGGCTTGGACCACCAAGAATCCTTCTCCAATGTGTCTAAGAGTTAGAATGAGGGTTAGAAGAAATTGGGAGTGGGTTTTGAGAACTCTCTCTTCGGGTTGGGGGCGGTGTCACCGCCGGCCCTAACCCTTTGGGTTAATAAGGGTCGCTCGGTCGGTGCCACCGCCAAACCGAGCGGTGCCACCGCCTGGCGCCCGAGCGCTCAGGCGGTGCAACCGCCAAATCTGGCGGTGCCACCGCTGGCATCCCGTGGAGGAAAAAATTTTCTTCCTCACCCCTTTTTTTTTGTTTGCTTCCCTCAAGATAATAAGTTATATTTTAATGGATCATTTTGAATTGAAGAAGAAATCAAATTCATAAAAGAAAGGAAAAGAACGAGTCATTTTTCATGAATCTCATTTTAGGGACAATTTAACATGCCTAATTCCCTTCTAATGAATTCAAATTGATCTTCGTTCAGAGCTTTTGTGAATATATCTGCTAATTGATGCTTTGTGTCAATGAATTCTAGAACAACATTATTGTTAAGGACATGATCGCGTATGAAATGATGCCTAACGTCGATGTGCTTAGTTCTAGAATGCTGAATTGGATTTTTAGTAAGACATATGGCACTAGTATTATCACATTTTATGGGAATATTTTTAAAGTGAATTCCATAGTCTTCTAATGTATTTTTCATCCAAATGACTTGTGCACAACATGCACTTGCAGCTATGTATTCGGCTTCTGCCGTAGATAGTGCAACTGAATTTTGTTTCTTGGAAGTCCAAGAAACAAGTGCATGTCCTAAAAATTGGCATGTTCCGGATGTACTTTTTCTATCTATTCTGCATCCGCCAAAATCGGCATCCGCATAGGCTATTAAATCAAAATTTTCAGATTTTGGATACCACAATCCTAAATTTGAAGTTCCTTTAAGATACCTAAATATTCTTTTAACACTTTTAAGATGAGATAATTTAGGATTAGATTGAAACCTAGCGCAAAGTCCTACACTAAACATAATATCCGGTCTAGTCGCAGTGAGGTAGAGTAGACTACCTATCATTCCCCTATATGTTTTTTGATCGAAACTTTCACCATTTTCATCCATATCTAACTTAGTCGCAGTACTCATAGGGGTGTTTATTGCTTTTGAATTATCCATGTTAAATCGTTTTAACAATTCTAATGTGTATTTAGATTGGTTAATAAATATACCATCCTTAAGTTGTTTGATTTGTAATCCTAAAAAGAAAGTTAATTCACCCATTAAACTCATTTCAAATTCAAGACTCATACATTTGGCAAATGATTCACATAGTGATTCATCCGAAGAGCCAAACACAATATCATCAACATAAATTTGCACAATAAGAAAATTATTTTCAAAATGTTTAATAAACAATGTAGTATCAACCTTGCCTTTGGTGAAATTATTTAAAATAAGAAAGGAACTAAGCCTTTCATACCAAGCTCTAGGAGCTTGTTTTAAGCCATAGAGAGCTTTAGTCAATTTGAATACATGATTAGGAAGAAGAGAATTTTCAAATCCGGGAGGTTGTTCGACAAATACTTCTTCGGAAATAAAACCATTCAAGAAAGCACTTTTAACATCCATTTGAAATAGTTTAAAATTATTACTACTAGCATAGGCAAGGAGCATCCTTATGGCTTCTAATCGAGCCACGGGAGCGAAGGTTTCTTCGTAATCGATACCTTCTTCTTGGTTGAAACCTTTGGCCACTAATCTAGCCTTGTTTCTAACCACAATACTATTTTCGTCTTGCTTGTTTCTAAAGACCCATTTAGTACCTATGACTAAGTGGTCACTTGGTCTAGGAACAAGCTTCCATACCTCATTCCTCTCAAATTGGTTCAATTCTTCTTGCATTGCAATGATCCAAAAATCATCTTTTAAGGCTTCGTCAATGCATTTAGGTTCAATTTGAGAAATGAAGGCGGCGTTAGCACAAAAATTTTTGAAAGAAGAACGAGTTTGAACCCCTTTTGATGTATCTCCTATAATTTGCTCTTTTGGATGAGCATCTACATACTTCCATTCTTTTGGTAAAGAAATTTCGGAAGAAGATGCATTCAAATGGCTATTTTGAGGAGAGGGTTCATTTAAATTCAAATTATCAAAACCAAGATCATCATCAAAATCATTTTTCTTTAAATCGGAAATTTCATTAAAAACTACATGAATAGACTCTTCAATTACTAAAGTTCTTTTATTAAAAACCCGAAAAGCTTTAGAAACGGAAGAGTAACCAAGAAAGATGCCTTCATCGGATTTAGCATCAAATTTTCCTAAAGCATCCCTTTCATTTAAAATAAAGCATTTACAACCAAAAACTTTAAAATAGGAGATGTTTGGTTTTTTGTTATTCCATAATTCATAGGGAGTTTTGGATAAGGATGGTCTTATTAGGACTCTATTCATGATGTAGCAAGCCGTATTTACAGCTTCGGCCCAAAAGTACTTAGGTAAACTTTGTTCATTCAACATAGTTCTTGCCATTTCTTGTAGGTTTCTATTTTTCCTTTCAACTACTCCATTTTGTTGAGGATTTCTTGGAGTTGAGAAGTTGTGATTGTACCCATTACTTTCGCAAAAATTTTGAAATTCACGGTTTTGGAATTCACCACCGTGATCACTCCGAATTGATGAAATCATGAAGCCTTTTTCGTTTTGAGTGAGTTTACAAAATTTAGAGAAACACTTGAAGCAATCACTTTTGTGAGCTAAGAAATAGGTCCAAGTATATCTAGAGTAGTCATCCACAATCACAAAAGCATATTTGCTTCCACCTAGACTTGTTGTATCAATTGGTCCAAATAAGTCCAAATGGATCAATTGTAATGGTCTAGTAGTGCTAATTTGATTTTTTGGTTTGAAGCTTGTTTTTATTTGTTTGCCTAGTTGACATGCATCGCATACTTTGTCCTTAATAAACTTTAAATTTGGAATTCCTCGTACTAATTCTTGAGATGAGATCTTAGATATTGTTTTCATGCTTGCATGGCCTAATCTCCTATGCCAAAGCCAAGCATCATCATTTACGACGGAGAAGCACATTTCATTACTTAGTTCATCAAGATTGATGGTATAGACATTATTTTGTTTTAAAGCAATCATAGTCATGTTATGATTTGGTTTTTCAATAATGCACATATTTGATTCAAATCTAACGATGTAACCTTTATCGCATAGTTGACTAATACTCAAGAGATTATGTTTCAATCCATCAACTAGTAAGACATCATCAATGGAAAAATTAAATTTGTTACCAATAGTTCCCTTGCCAATGATTTTGCCCTTGTTGTTGTCTCCGAAGGTAACGTACCCTTCTTCTTTGCTAGTGAGCATAGAGAAATGAGATGGATCTCCAGTCATATGTCTTGAGCATCCACTATCGAGATACCATCTCTTGCTCCTAGCTTGTGGGTTTGTCTACAAAAGAGGATGATTTTTAGGTACCCATTTGATTTTGGGTGCCTCAAAAATTGACCCACTAACTTTGTTATTTATGATTGAATTCTTTATAGTTCCTTTAGGAACCCATATTAATTTTTGTGAACTAATCTTCCTAAATGGGCATTTGTAGGCAATATGTCCGGATTTGCAACAAAAGTTGCATTTCATATAAGAGGAAACATGTAATGTAGGTCCTTTTATGAAAGTGGTAGGATTTTGATGCAATCCTTTTACAAATCCAATTCCATTTCTATTTGCGATGTGACCCTTGTGTGCAAGGATCATATCTAATCCTTTGCTACCAACCTTAAACTTGTTTAAGGTTTCCTTAAGAAGCAAATTTTCATTTTTTATTGCTTCTAAGTGCTCACACTTAGAGCATGGAGGAGTTTGAATATTATCAAACTTATCTTGTAGCAAAGCATGCTCTTTCTTTAAGATACTTAACTTCTTGCTAACAGTTCTACATTCATCAAATAATTCATGAAAAGCGATAGAGAGTTCTTCAAAAGATAAATCTTCATTAAGTAAATCACATACCTCTTCTCCTAAAGCCATTAGCGCGTAATGAGCAACTTGCTCGGTGTTGGACTCCTCTTCTTCGGATGTGCTTGAATCATCCCACGTTGCCTTGAACGCCTTCTTCTTTGATGTCCTCTTTTTGGCTTGAGGACAATCGTTCTTGTAGTGTCCCGGTTTTTTGCATTCATAGCAAATCACTTGGTCCTTCTTTTGTTCAAATTTATTTTTTGTATTATTTTTAAATCTGTTCTTTCTTAAATATTTTTTAAACTTTTGAGTCAAAAGTGCAATGTCATTGTCACTGTCCTCATCACTTGATGTTCCTTTCAAGTGGTCTTCTTGTGATTTGAGTGCCATATCCTTCCTGTTCTTTGGAAGGGGGTTCTCGAGCTCGTCATGAGCTTGACATGTCATTTCGTAGGTCATTAGAGACCCAATGAGTTCTTCAAGAGGGAATGCTTTAAGGTCTTTGGCCTCTTGAATGGCCGTAACTTTTGGATCCCAACTTTTAGGGAGGGATCTTAAGATTTTAGTTACTAGTTCAAAGTTAGTAAAATCTTTACCAAGAGCTTTGAGTCCATTGATGACATCCGTAAACCGGGTGTACATGTCTCCAATGGACTCACTTGGTTTCATTCGGAAAAGTTCGTAAGAGTGCACAAGGATGTTGATTTTGGACTCTTTCACTCGGCTAGTACCTTCATGAGTGACCTCAAGAGTTCTCCAAATATCAAAAGCCGAATCACACATTGAAACACGATTAAATTCGTTTTTGTCTAGTGCACAAAACAAGGCATTCATAGCCTTTGCATTTAAAGCAAAAACCTTCTTCTCCGATTCATTCCATTCGCTCATCGGAAGAGAAGATTTTTGAAATCCATTCTCGACAATAGACCAAAGCTCAAAGTCCATAGAAATGAGGAAGATTCTCATGCGAGTCTTCCAATATGTGTAATCCGACCCATTAAACAAAGGTGGTCGTGCAATAGAATGGCCCTCTTGCATGCCGGAGTAAGTCATCTCTCTTGGGTATTAAACCAAATATGAGAGATAACCTTGCTCTGATACCACTTGTTAGGATCGGAGCGGCACTAAGAGGGGGGGTGAATTAGTGCAGCGGATTAAAACTTCGATTTTAATCAAAATCTTTCGTACGTTAAGAACGAAACTTGAGAAATTTAACTTGAAGGCGTGTTCTTAAAGTTGCGCAGCAAGAGCAATAAGGAACTAAAGCAGTAAGAAGATTTGCAGTAATGTAAATGACAATAATAAAAAGCAAACCAGAGATTACGCCGATTTTTAGAGTGGTTCGGTCAAATGACCTACTCCACTTGCGAGGCCCCTCTTCGATGAGGCTCCCACCTTCCACTAGCAAGTCTCTTGAAATGGAAGGGTAAAACACCCCTCTTACAACCTTTTACAAGCAGCTCAACCTCTTACAAATTTTCAATAAGAAAGAAGGAGGAGAACTCTCTAGCAAATTGAAAACAAGACTTGCTAAGACTTTCTAAGACTTTTCTCTCAATCAAAATGCTTCTCAAAAGTTGTAACCTCAGCTGAGATTTGAGGGGTATTTATAGGCCTCAAGAGGATTCAAATTTTGGGCTCCAAAATTTGAATTCTCTTAGGGTTCCCGGTGCTGGCGGTTCCACCGCCCAGCCAGGCGGTGCCACCGCCCAGCGCTCGGGTGCTGGACGGTGCAACCGCCCAGCCAAGGAGGTGTCACCGCCCAGCACTCGGGTGCTGGGCGGTGCCACCGCCCAGCCAGGCGGTTCCACCGCCTGGCTTTCCGATTCATTGGTTTGGCTTATTTTTCGCCCAAACCAAATTTGACTTTGGGCCCAGTTGGCCCCTAACCAGGATATAGGATTATCTCTTAATCCTAATCCTAATTACAGGTGAACTACATAACAAAAACATCCTAAGCAAGTTTTTTAACCGCGAACGTCGAGTCTTGTTCCGGCGAGCTTTCCGACGAACTTCTTCCGACGGACTCCCTGCAAGCTCCCAATCTTTGTGATGACTTTAACGAGTAGCCGAGCCTTCTTGGTGATCTCCGCGAGCCTCCGACGATTTCTTCGGCGAACTTCCGACACGTTCCCGATTTCTTCTCGGACGGTTCCGGCAGCATCTCCGATGATTCTTCGGTCTCTTAAACGTCCATCGAGCTCGACTCTGGTATCCTTGCTTTATGTTTTCTGGTTATCGTAGTTAATCCTGCACACTTAACTCAATAATATGGATTAGATCAAATAACCCATCAATTGATTTTATCATCAAAATCCGAGATTCAACAACTTTCACAATCGATCTTCTTTTTAATGGAAGAAGAACAAATACCCATGTTACAATCCTCCCAATGAAGAAGAGACTCAACAACTCAAGAGAGTTTACACACTTAAAATCACCAAGAATTCTTTTTCTTTCCTCTCTTTTTCTTACTATCCCAAGCAAGAATGAGTGAGGTATTTATAGTGTTGAATCTCAGATTTTGATGATGAAGTCAATTGTTATTTGTTATCTAATCCATATGTTGAGATAAGTGTGCAGGATTAACTACGATGGAAGTAAGACATGCAGCAGAAGTTGCGCCGGAGTTAAGACCATGATCACATTGGGGGTTCGAGAGCTCAACGAAAGTCCGGACGGTCGTCGGAGGTTCTACGGGAACAAATCCGAGAAGTCCAGGAGCTTGCCAAAGAAGCTCATCGGAACTCGCCAAGTGGATCGTCACAAGTCTAGGAGTTTGCTTGAAGTCCGCCGGAGCATCGCCGAAGGTTCGTCGGATGTTCGCCAAAAGTTCACCGGAAGAAGCGATTGACGCACCAGAGTAAGTTGCAGTAAATGTCTTAAGAAATATCATAGTTAGCATGTAAATTAAGTTAGGAATGGGAGGTGATCCCATTAACTTAATCTGGGGGCAATTGGGCCCTTGATAGACCCAAATTGGGCCGAATGGATCAACCCATTCGGACCAGAATTCTTGCTAGGCAGTGGCACCGCCCAGGAGATGGTCTCCCAGGAAAGTTGGGCGGTGCAACCGCCCAGGTTAGGCGGTGGCACCGCTTGGGCTTAGTCTCCGAGCGAGACTGGGCGGTGCAACCACCCCAGTCAGGCGGTGGCACCGCCTAGGCTCAGTCTCCGAGCGAGATTAGGCGGTGCAACCGCCCTTGTCAGGCGGTGGCACTGCCCAAAGGCTTAGTCTCCAAGCTGCCAGGAGGTTGTACCGCCCTAGTCAGGAGGTAGTACCGCCAAGACCTCGGAAATCCGGGAAAAGACATTTTTGAGCTCCAAATTCAAATCAGTTTGGGGCCTATATATACCCCATCCTTTCCTGCATGAAAGGGCACCGAAAATCCAATCTTACTCTGTGATTTTTAGAGCTCAAAAGTGTTGTAAATGCTAGAAGTTCTCCTCCCTCTTTTCTTCCAAGTTTTGATTTTTCAAGAGAGGAGAGAAAGGTTTGTAAGGGTTGTCTCCTAAGCCCGTCAAAAGGAGTGAAACTGTAAAAGGGTGGTTGGCCTTCACCTATTGAAGGAAGGCCTCTAGTAGACGTCGGTGACCTCATCAGAGGAGGAAGCCAAATGTGGATGTAGGTCAAGATTGACCGAACCAAATCTCGGTTTGCATTTACATTCTGTTCTCTATCTTAACTGCAAACTGTCTCTATATTTTTACTTTAACTGCATCTCGCATGATCACAAGTTAAAGTGATTTTCGAATCGACTTTCTTACCGAAATCGTTTTTATCATACGAACGTCGTTTTAAATCGTCGAAAGTTTTCCGCTGCACTAATTCACCCCCACCTGTCACAACCCGAGTTTGATGAGCCAATTGGCCAATAACTCCATTTTGGTCCTTCAACCATGGACCAAAATGTTTAAGCAAGAGTTAACGTAGTACACTCATCAGGCCCTTATAAGCTAATCATACACATTGCCCACTTCCGATGTGCATGTGAGGATTAACTCAGTGGTGGCTCCATGCCGTGATGAGTTCTGACTCCATCCACGGGTAGCCCTTTCCTACTCGAGCCCTCTCACCCTGCCCAAATGCTAGGTCGGCTCTGATACCAAATGTCATGACCCGAGTCTAATGAGCCAACTGGCCAATAACTCTATTTTGGTCCTTCAACCACGGACCAAAATACTTAAGCGGGAGTTAACGTAGTACACTCATTAGGCCCTTATAAGCTAATCATACACATTGCCCACTTCCGATGTGGGACTAATGGGATCTTACACCACTCCCCCCTCTCTTAGTGCTCTTGATCCTAACAATTGGTATCAGAGTGGGGTTAACTCTCAAATGGATTAAAACCCAAGAGAGATGACATACGCCGGAAACCAAGAGGACCATTCTATTATACGCCCACCCATGTTCAATGGGACGGACTACACATATTGGAAGACCCGAATAAGGATCTTCCTTATTTCAATGGATTTTGAACTTTAGAATCTTGTCGAAAATGGATTTTTGAAGTATTCTCTTACAATGATCAATTGGAATGAATTAGAGAAGAAGACTTTCGGTCTTAATGCAAAGGCTATGAATGCCTTAATTTGTGCGCTTGATAAAAATGAGTTCAATCGTGTTTCGGTTTGTGAAACCGTGTTTGATATTTGGCATAAACTCGAAGTGACTCACGAAGGCACAAGTAGAGTGAAAGAGTCAAAAATCAATCTTTTGATATATTCTTTTGAACTTTTCCAAATGAAAACGAGCGAGACTACTGGTGACATGTACACCCGTTTCATGAATGTTGTCAATGGTCTAAAAGGACTCGGCAAAAGTTTTATGGATTTTGAGCTCGTAAATAAGATTCTAAGATCCCTTCCTAAGAGTTGGGACCCTAAAGTCACTACTATTCAAGAGGCTAAAGATTTAAACAACTTCCCTCTTGAAGAACTAATCGGGTCATTAATTACCTATGAAATGACTTGCAAGGCTTATGAAGAGCAAGAAGAAATCCTTCCAAAGAACAGCAAGGATATGGACTATGAGAGAAAACTCAACTGATGAGGACTATGACGATGACTTGGCAGTTCTAACAAAAAAATTTAAAAAATTTATTAAGAAAAACAAGTTTAAAAATGACACAAAAAATAAATTTGAACCTAAAAAGGACCAAGTAATCTGCTACGAGTGCAAAAAGCTGGGACAGTACAAAAGTAATTGCCCCCAAGCCAAGAAGAGAACATCAAATAAGAAGGCGCTTAAAGCAACGTGGGATGACTCGAGCACGTCCGAAGAAGAGGAGTCCAACACCAAGCAAGTTGCTCATTATGCCTTAATGGCCATCGAAGAGGAGGTAACAAATTTAATTGATGCAGATTTATCATTTGATGAATTATTAAATGCCTTCCATGACTTATTTGATGAATGTAAAACAATTAGTAGAAAATATAAATTACTGAAAAATAAGCATGATAGTCTTGTTGGCAATTTTGATAAATTAAAAACTGAATATCATGATAGTTTAGCTCAATGTAAAAAATGTCATGATCTAGAAACTCTCCAAAAGGAAAACTTGCTACTTAAGGACGCCTTGAAGAAATTCGAGATTGGTAGCAAGTCTTTGAACATGATCCTTACAAATACGGGCCACGTTCCCAAAAGAAATGGAATCGGATTTGTGAGAAGTCCTCACCAAAATCTAACCACCTTCATAAAAGGCCCTATCTTACATGTTCGACACCAAAGTAAATGCAATTTTTGTTGCAAATATGGACATAAAATATAACATTGTCCATTCAAGAAAATTAGCCCGGACAAACTGATTTGGGTTCCTAAAGGAACCATGATAAACTCTATGTAACATAATAAATAATGTAGATCAGTTTTTGAGGCACCCAAAAGTAAATGGGTACTTAAAAATTATCCTTTCTTGTAGAGACATACACCATCACAAGCTAGGAGCAAAAGATGGTACCTTGATAGTGGATGCTCAAGGCATATGACCAGAGATCCATCTCAATTCTCTAAGCTTACTAGCATAGACGAAGGCTATGTCACCTTCGGATATAACAACAAGGGTAAAATCATTGGCAAAGGAACCATAGGTAACAAATCGAACTTCTTTATTAAAGATGTTTTGTTAGTTGATGGTTTAAAACATAACCTCTTGAGTATTAGTCAATTATGTGATAAAGGATATATCGTCAAATTCGAATCTAATGCTTGCATCATTGAAAAACCACACAAAAATACATCTATGATTGCATTAAAACATAATAACGTATACACCATTGACATCAATGATCTTTGTAATGAAATGTGTTTCTTGGTTTTGAATGAGGATGCTTGGCTTTGGCATAGGAGATTAGGTCATGCGAGCATGAAACTAATCACTTAAATATTATCCAAAGAACTTGTACAAGGAATTCCTCATTTCAAGTTCATCAAAGATAATGTGTGTGACGCTTGTCAATTAGGAAAATAAATTAAAGGTAGTTTCAAATCTAAGAATCAAATAAGCACCTCTAGGCCCTTACAATTGATCCATATGGACTTATTCAGACCAATCTCTACATCAAGCCTAGGAGGTAGCAAATACACCTTCGTCATTGTAGATGACTATAGTAGATACACAAGGACTTATTTCTTGAAACACAAAAATGAATGCTTTAGATATTTCACCAAGTTTTGTAAACTTGTTCAAAATGAAAAGGGTTTTATGATTTCATCAATTCGAAGTGATCACGGTGGTGAATTTCAAAACCATGATTTTCAAGAATTTTATGAATCTAATGGATACAACCATAACTTCTCTACTATAAGAAATCCTCAACAAAATATAGTACAAAGAAAGAATAAAAATTTCCAAGAAATGGCAAGAACCATGATGAATGAACATAGCCTACCCAAATATTTTTGGGCCGAAGCCGTAAACATTATATGCTATATTTTGAATAGAGTTCTAGTAAAACCCTTACTCACCAAAACTCCCTATGAGTTGTGGAATAATAAAAAACCCAATGTTTCATATTTTAAAGTTTTTGGATGTAAGTGTTTTATCTTGAATGAAAAAGATGCCTTAGGAAAATTTGATGCTAAATCCGATGAAGGAATTTTTCTTGGTTTTTCTTCGGTTTCTAAAGCTTTTCGTATCTTCAATAAAAGAACTTTAATTATAGAAGAATCCATTCATGTTATTTTCAATAAGATTTTCAAAATCAAGAAAAATGATTTTGATGATGATGTTAATTTTGATTCTTTGAATTTAAATGAAACCTCATCTTCAACTAGCAACTTGGATGCATCCACTTCCAAAACACCCTTACCCAAGGATTGGAAGTATGTAGATGCTCATCCTAAGGAGCTATTCCTAGGAGATACATCTAAGGGAGTTCATACACGTTCTTCTCTTAAAAATTTTTGTGTCAACGTCGCTTTTCTCTCCCAAATTGAACCTAAATGTACTAATGAATCCATGAAAGATGATTTATGGATTATCACAATGCAAGATGAGTAAAATCAATTTGAGAGAAATAAGATGTGGAAGCTTGTTCTTAGGCCAAATGACCATTTAGTTATTGGTACTAAATGGGTCTTTAGAAACATGCAAGATGAATCTGGTATCGTGGTTACAAACAAGGCTAGATTAGTGGCCAAAGGTTTCAACCAAGAAGAATGTATCGATTACGAAGAAACCTTCGCTCCTGTGGCTAGATTAGAAGCCATAAGAATGCTCCTTGCCTATGCTAGTAATAATAATTTTAAGTTGTTTCAAATGGATGTTAAAAGCACCTTTCTTAATGGCTTTATTTCTGAAAAAGTTTATGTTGAACAACCTCCTGGATTTTAAAATAATAGCCTCCCTAATCATGTATTTAAATTAACTAAAGCTCTCTATGGTTTAAAACAAGCCTCAAGGGCTTGGTATGATAGACTTAGTACTTAGACTTAGTACTTTTCTTATCAAAAATTTTGAAAATAATTTTCTCATTGTTCAGATTTATGTTGATGATATTATCTTCGGTTCTACAAATGAATCTCTTTGTGAATCTTTTGCTGAAGCCATGAGTCTCGAATTTGAAATGATTTTGATGGGAGAATTAATCTTTTTCTTATTTTTATAAATTAAGCAACTAAGCAATGACATCTTTATTAGTCAAACTAAATATGTCGTAGATCTACTAAAAAGATTTAATATGGATAGCTCAAAAGCAATTAACACTCCTATGAGCACCTCCACTAAGTTTAAAGTTGATGAAAGTGGAGAAAGCTTCTATCAAAAAACTTATAGGGGTTTGATAGGAAGTTTACTTTACCTTATTACAACTAGACCCAATATCATATTCAGTGTAAGACTTTGTGCTAGGTTTCAATCGAACCCTAAGATATCTCATCTCAAAACGGTTAAAAGAATACTTAGATATCTTAAAGGTACCACAAATCAAGGATTATGATATCCAAAATCCGAGAATTTTGATTTAATTACGTATGCTGATGCGGATTTTGCTCGGTGTAGATTAGATAGAAAAAGCACATCAGGATCTTGTCAATTTTTGGGACATTCCCTTGTTTCCTAGTCATCAAAGAAACAAAATTTGGTTGCACTATCAACAACCGAAGCTGAGTATATTGCAGCTAGTGCATGCTGTGCACAAGTTGTGTGGATGAAAAACACCTTAGAAGATTATAAAGTCCATCTTAAAAACATTCCCATTAAATGTGATAACACAAGTGCATTATGTTTAACAAAGAATCCCATTCAACACTCAAGAATAAAACATATTGATATTAGACATCATTTTATACGAAATCATGTCACTAATCATGATGTAATCATAGAGTTCATCGATACTAAGCATCAACTAGCTGATATTTTTACAAAACCTCTAAGTGAAGAACAATTTGATTTCATTAAAAGAGAATTAGGAATGTTAATATGTCTGAATGCATAAACTTGTTAAGTTTTTTTTGGATTTTTTTTTTTAATGATCAAATCACTTAATTGCCATGATGATTTTACACAATTACATGCCTTAATTACATGTTGGAAATTATGTGTTTTGAATACAAAAATTTTCATGATAATAAGCATGTTTTATCTTCATAATTGAATTAGAAAATCTATAGCAAAACCTCGTCCGAATGCATGAAAGTGTTAAATTTCATTTTCGGATCTTCTTGATCCTAACAATCAGATTTTCTCGATACATTATTCTCTTCTGGACTTAATAAACATATGTCATATCGAGTTTTAAGATTCACATCATTGATTTTTGACATATGGAATCAACTAGCAAATGCATATCTCATAGACTTATCATATGAAAAATATCTTTCGAGAAATGGATTTGACGATTCCTTCTTATATCTTTTGAGAAATAGTTTTACGTGCAAGGATTTGATTCACATACATATCTTGATTCTTGTAAAAATAAAGCATGCTTTAATATCTTATCAATTTTAACTTCATTCGAGTAAGCTCACAAATGGCTTTCCTCCTTCATGCAAAAAGATAATAACAAATAAAGAGGAAGAAGTAATGAAAGTAATCTCCATATCATGTTTTCCTTGAGATGTTTGTATAATTGGTATCCTATCACTCATTATTGAAAAATGACATAAACCTAGTTAAAATTTGCTAATATCGTTCTCCTTTTTGTTGATGACAAAGGGGGAGAAATATATGAATTGATACTATGAGTGCCATATTTGAATGAGAAATATATGAATTGATGCTATGAGTGCCATATTTGAATTTAATACTATATAAATTGATACTATGAGTGCCATATTTGAATTTGAATTATGTTAAAGTATCAAAAACTTGCATCGAAATATATGATAAATTGATAATAGAATTGCTATAATTGCCATATTTGCACTATGTTATTGTCATATTTGCACTATGTTATTGCCATATTTGCATTATGATAAAATATCAAGAACTTAGATCGTAGTTTTATATCTTACCATATGATGAATTGCTACGATTGCTATATTTCTCATTTGAAATGTAAAACCTGAAAATGGATGTCAAGCCTTGACATCATTTTCAGAGAAATACATCATGATAGGAATCATGATGGGAGTATTGATAAGGATAAATGATCGTAACTTATCAATATATCTTTTGAATTCAAAGGCTTTGAATTAAAGAATGACTTATCTGAAGTATGGCATATAGATAGGGGGAGTTAAGGTTAACTCTGTTATCAATTGATTGTCATTAGAAAAAAGGGTGAGATTGTTGAATCTCGGATTTTAATGATGAAGTCAATTGTCATTCGTTATCTAATCCATATGTTGAGATAAGTGTGCAGGATTTGTTGAATCTCGGATTTTGATGATGACTTCAATTGTCATTTGTTATCTAATCCATATGTTGAGATAAGTGTGTAGGATTAACTACGATGAAAGTAAGACATGCAGCAAGAGTATCCCGGAGTCAAGACTATGATCATGTTAGGGGTTCGAGAATTCGACGGAAGTTCGGACGGTCGTTGAAGGTTCTACGGGAACAAATCCGAGAAGTCCAGGAGCTTGCCAAAGAAGCTCGTCGGAACATGCCAAGTGGATCGTCGCAAGTCCAGGAGTTTGCCGGAAGTCCGTAGGAGCATCACCGAGGGTTCATCGGATGATCGACGAAAGCTCGCCGGAAGAAGCGATTGACGCACCGGAGCAAGTTGTAGTAAATATCTTAAGAAATTCGTAGTTAGCACGATGATTAAGTTAGAAATGGGAGGTGATCCCATTAACTTAATCTTGGGGCAATTGGGCCCTTGATAGACCCAAATTGGGCCGAATGGATCAGCCCATTCGGACCCAGATTACTTGGCCAGAGGTGGCATCGCTTGGGTCGGCGGTGGCACCGCCTGAGCTCGGTCTCCGAGCTCTGGCAAGCGGTGCAACCGCCCTTGACAAGAGGTGACACTGCCCAGAGGCTCAGTCTTCGAGCTCTGCTAGGTGGTGCAACCGCCCCAGTCAAGCGGTGCAACCGCCAGACCCCGGAATTCCGGGAATTGATAGTTTTGAGCTCGGAATTCAAACTAGGTTGGGGCCTATAAATACCCCAACCTTTCAGCAATGAAAGAGCAACCAAAAACTACCGAAATCCTGATCTTACTCTGTGATTTTTAGAGCTCAAAAGTGTTGTATGAGTTAAAAGTTCTCCTTCCTCTTTTCTTCCAAGTTTTGATCTGTCAAGAGAGGAAAGAAAATTCTGTAAGGGTTGTCTCCTAAGCCCGTCAAAAGGAGTGAAACTGTAAAAAGGTGGTTGGCCTTCACCTATTGAAGGAAGGCCTCTAGTGGACGTCGGTGACCTCGTTGATGGAGGAAGCCAAAAGTGGATGTAGGTCAAGATTGACCGAACCACTCTAAATCTCGGTTTGCATTTACTTTGCGCATATTATCTTTACTGTAAACCTCCTCAATAGCTTACTGCCTTCTACGCATTTACGATCATGTTTCAAAGTTCATTATTTTCCGAATCGACGTTTAGACATAAATCAGTTTTATCGTATGAACATCATATTTCAGTTTACGCTTACATTCTAATTTCCATCATAATTGTAAATTGCCTTCATAGATTTGCTTTAACTGCATCTTGCTTGATCACAAGTTAAAGTGATTTACGAATCAACTTTTCTATCGAAATTGCTCTTATCGTACGAACGTAGTTTTAATCGTCGAAAGTTTTCCGCTGCACTAATTCACCCCCCCCCCCCTTTTTAGTGCTCTTGATCCTACAATTGGTATCAGCGCGGGGTTAACTCTCAAACGGATTAAAACCCAAGAGAGATGGCATACGCCGGAAACCAAGAGGGTCATTCTAATATACGTCCACCCATGTTCAATGGGATGGACTACACCTTTTGGAAGACCCGAATGAGGATCTTTCTTATTTCAATGGATTTTAAACTTTGGAATCTTGTCGAAAATGGATTTTCGAAGTCTTCTCTTCCAATAATCGATTGGAATGAATTGGAGAAGAAGACTTTTGCTCTTAATGCAAAGGCTATGAATGCCTTATTTTGTGCACTTGATAAAAATAAGTTTAATCGTGTTTCGGTTTGTGAAACGGCGTTTGATATTTGGCATATACTCGAAGTGACTCACGAAGGCACAAGTAGAGTGAAAGAGTCAAAAATCAATCTTTTGATACACTCTTTCGAACTTTTCCAAATGAAACCGAGTGAGACTATTGGCGATATGTACACCCGTTTCACGGATGTCGTCAATGGTCTAAAAGGACTCGGCAAAAGTTTTTCAGATTTTGAGCTCGTAAATAAGATTCTAAGATCCCTTCCTAAAAGTTGGGACCCTAAAGTCACTGCTATTCAATAGGCTAAAGATTTAAACAACTTCCCTCTTGAAGAACTAATCGGGTCATTAATGACCTATGAAATGACATGCAAGGCTAATGAAGAGGAAGAAGACATCCTTCCAAAGAACAGAAAGGATATGACACTTAGAACTTTAGATGACCACTTGAGAGAAAACTCAAGTGATGAGGACTGTGACAATGACTTGGCACTTCTAACAAGGAAATTCAAAAAATTCATTAAGAGAAACAAGTTTAAAAATGACACAAAAAATAAAATTGAACCCAAAAAGGACAAAGTTATTTGCTACAAGTGTAGAAAGCCAGGACACTACAAAAGTGATTGTCCCCAAGCCAAGAAGAGAATATCAAAGAACAAGGCACTCAATGCAACGTGGGATGACTCGAGCGCGTCCGAAGAAGAGGAGTCCAACACCGAGCAAGTTGCTCATTACGCCTTAATGGCCATCGGAGAGGAGGTAACAAATTTAATTGATGCAGATTTATCATTTGATGAGTTATTAAATGCCTTCCATGACTTATTTGATGAATGCAAGATTATTAGTAGAAAATACAAATTGCTAAAAAAGGAGCATGATAGTCTTACTTGTAATTTTGATACGTTAAAAACTGAATATCATGATAGTTTAGGTTCTTGTATAAAATGCCATGATCTAGAAACTATCCAAAAGGAAAACTTGCTACTTAAGGATACCTTGAAGAAATTCGAGGTTGGTAGCAAGTCTTTGAACATGATCCTTACAAACAAGGGTCACATTCCCAAAAGAAGTGGAATCGGATTTGTGAAAAATCCTCACCAAAATCCAACCACTTTCATAAAAGGCCCCATCCTATATATTCGACACCAAAGCAAATGCAACTTTTGTTACAAACATGGACACAAAACGTATTATTGTTCATTCAAGAAAATTAGTCCGAACAAATTAATTTGGGTTCTTAAATGAACCATGATAAACTCTATGCAATATGAAAAACAATGTAGATCAGTTTTTTAGGCACCTAAAAGTAAATGGGTACCTAAAAATTATCCTGTCTTGTAGAAACGTAAACCATCCCAAGCTAGGAGCAATAAATAATATCCTGCTCTTTGGATTCTCGATAGTCATAACCCGAGATCCATAAAGAACACATGATGCTCCCTAGCCTAAATAATAAAAACAGGATTAAAATTTTAAAATTACAAGAGCAATACAAATACAATCCTATTTGATCCCTCAGAATTGGAAACCTATGATTATGTTAGGATCAAGAGCACTAAGAGGGGGGGATGAATTAGTGCAATGGAAAACCTTCTACGAAAAATAAAAACTGCGTTCATTCATTAAAAGTGATTTTGGTAAGAAAGCTGATTCGTAAATCACTTTAACTTTTGTTTAAGCGAGATGCAGCAAAGATATAAATGCAGTTTGCAGTTATGATTCTAATCAGATAGTAGGCGCAAACTGAAATATGATATTCGTACGAAAAAACTGATTTACGTCTAAATGCTGATTCGTAAATCACTTGATTAAGCGACATGCAGTTTAAGCAAGGATATAAAGGCAGTTTGCAATTATGATAGAAATCAAAACGTAAACGCAAACAGAAATATGATGATCATACGATGAAATTGTTTTACGTCTATACGCCGATTCGAAAAGTGCAAAGCTTGAAACCCGATCGTACATGTGCAGAAAGCAGTAAGATTTAGAGGAGGTTTGTAGTAAAGATAATATGCTCAAAGTAAATGCAAACCGAGATTTAGAGTGGTTCGGTCAATCTTGACCTACTCCACTTTTGGCTTCCTCCACTGACAAGGTCACCGACGTCAACTAGACGCCTTCCTTCAATAGGCGAAGGCTAACAACCCTTTTAAAGTGAATTTCACTCCTTTTGACGGGCTTAAGAGACAACCCTTACAGAATTTTCTCTCCTCTCTTTAAAGCTCATAACTTGGAAGAAAAGAGGGAGAAGAACTTTTGGCCTTTACAACAATTTTGAACTCTAAAAATCACAAAACAAAATCAGGATTTCGGTGTATGTTCTATGCCCTTTCAGTGCTGAATGGGTGGGGTATCTATAGGCCCCAACCCAGTTTGAATTTGGAGCTCAAAACTATCAATTCCTGGAAATCCAGGATCTGGTGGTTGCACCTCCTGACTGGAGCGGTTGCACCACCTAGCAGAGCTCGAAGACTGAGCCTCTGGGCGGTGCCACCTCTTGTCAGGGGCGGTTGCACCTCCTGCCAGAGCTTGAAGATTGAGCTCAAGTGGTGCCACCTCCTGACTGAGGCGGTTACACCGCTCAACTAGAGCTCGGAGACCGAGCCCAAGCGGTGCCACCTCTGTCAGGGGAGGTCGCACCACCTAGTCTCGCTCGGAGACTGAGCCCAGGCGGTGCCACCTCCTAGCTGGGGCGGTTGCACCGCCCAGTCTCGCTCGAAGACTTAGCCCAGGCGGTGCCACCTCCTGGCTTGGGCGGTTCAACCGCTTGGCAAAAATCAGGGTCCGAATGGGTTGATCCATTCGGCCCAATTTGGGTTTTTCAGGGGCCCAATTGCCCCAAGATTAAGTTAATGGGATCACCTCCCATTTCCAACTTAATCATTGTGCTAACTACAATATTTCCTAAGACATTTACTGCAACTTGCTCCGGTGCGTCAATCGCTTCTTCCGGCGAGCTTCCGACGAACTTCCGTCGATCATCCGATGAACCCTCGGTGATGCTCCTGCGGACTTCCGACAAACTCCTGGACTTGCGACGATCTACTTGGCGAGTTCCGACGAGCTTCTTTGGCAAGCTCATGGACTTCTCGGATTTGTTCTCGCAGAACCTTCGACGACTGTCCGAACTTCCGTCGAACTCTCGAACTCCCAACGTGATCATTGTCTTAACTCCGGCACAACTCCTGTTGCATATCTTATTTTCATCGTAGTTAATCCTGCACATGTAAAACAAAACTTCGATCGAGATAATTAATCCTAAGCAATTAACCAAGTTGTCCAGCATGTCATTGGTCCCTCGACGCTTCGTCCGATTCTTCGGCGCATCGTCTTCTCCTACGGCCTATTGCCCAATCGGCCAGTTGACTCTGCAACTCTGATATCCTTGGCACAATACCCGCTCTTCTTGGCCCGATGCCCGAGTCCACGGCCTGAAGCCTTCTGTCGATACATCGACCGATCCATCGACCCGACGTCCAATCTTCTGACATGTTCCTCCGGCACAACATGATTTTTCCTGTTTTAATTGTCTCATCCTGATCGAAGCAGTCTGCGTCACTCAAAACGTAGATTAAATCATAAACATATATCAAGTGGTTTCATCATCAAAATATAAGATTCAACAATCTCCCCCTTTTTGATGATGACAACTACTTGATGACGGAGTTAACCTTAACTCCCGGAGTTTAAACAAACTCGCCCTATCAATATGCCATATTGATAGAAACTCTTGGATTCAAAAGTCCAAGCAACATGTCATCATAAACTTAAGCATAAACTTATGCATAACATGTCATGTCATCAACATACTTCTCCCCCTTTGTCATCAACAAAAAGGAGAAGTACCACAATCAAGTGTTTGTGATATTGGTTCAACTCATTGCATGAAAAACATAATATCAAGTTTTATCATCATGCAAGTTTGCTATTATCAAATATCAACATGTAAAATTGCGATGTAAGCTTTTGATATCATAACGCAAACATTTCAAGTGTTTATCAATTGTAGCATTTCATCACATGGTAAGATATCAACGCGTAAAATTACGATACAAGTTCTTGATATCTTAACGCATGATGCAAATATGGCATAATCCAAATTTGGCAACCATAGCATTAATTCATAAATCTCTTGATGATGCAAGCATTGCAAATATGGCAATCATATCAATTCATATATCTCTTGATGATGCAAGCATGGCATAATCATAGCATAAGTGTTCATAGCATCAATTCATATATTTCTCCCCCTTTGTCATCAACAAAAAGGAGAACGATATAAGCAAATTTTAAGCATAAGTGCTTGTAATTATTCATGTCATAACTAGGTTCATGTCATTTTCCAATAGTGAGTGATAGGATATCAATTATACAAACATCTCAAGGAAAACATGACATGGAGATAGCTTTGAAAACTTCTTCCTTTTATTTCTTTATCTGTTATTATCTTTTTGCATGAAGAAGGAAGACTATTTGTGATACATGCTATTTGTGAGTTTACTTCGAGTGAAGTTAAAATCGATGAGAGATTAAATCATGCTTCATTTTTACAAGGATCAAGATATGTATGTGAAACAAATCCTTGCAAGTAAAAACACCTTCATCCATATTCATCAAATTCATTTCTCAAAATATTTTTCACATGATATGTGTATGAGAGATGTATTTGCTAATTGATTACATATGTCAAAAATCAATGATATGTACTAAACTTGATATGACATATGCTTGTTAAGTTCGGAAGAGAGTAATGTATCGAGAAAATCTGATTGTTAGGATCAAGAGAATCAGAAAATGAAATCTGACTCTTTCTTGCATTCGGACAAGGTTTTGCTATAGATATTCAATTACAATCATGAAGGTAAAGCATGCTTGTTATCATGGAAGTTTTGTATTCAAGCACATAATTTCCAACATGTAATTGTGGAAAAATCATTATGGCAATCAAGTGATTTGATCATTCAATCAAGAAGGTTCAAAAAATAATTTTAACACGTTCAATCATTCGAACGTATTTTTGCCATAGTTTTTCAAATACAATCATGAAGATAAGGCATGCTCATCATCATGGTAGTACGATGGCAAGTTTACAATTTTAAGACACGCAAGCTAGTAATTTTGAGATGTTCAAGAAAGCAACTCTTGCTTCTTGAAATATAAGTTTTGCTAGATGTGCAAGTTAACTTTTGCTTCTGCAAGATATCATTCCTTGGTGATGTTCAATATAGCAAGTTCTATATCATGCAAGCTAGTGAATCTTATAACATTTTAGAACATGCATAATCACCAAAGCATCATAAATTTTAATGATGTGCAAAATTACAAATTTTGCATGTTTGCATTTGTGCATCTTGAGATTTGCAAGATAGCACTTCTTGGTGATGTTCAAGATAGCAATTCCTTTTCTTTTGAAAAGTATAATTATTTTCTTTATCCTTTTTTTTTGAATTATATGAGCTAGCAAATTAGCTTTCAAGCATGTTTTGCTCCCACTTTGTCATTGTCAAAAAGAATGGAAGACCCTTTACGTTAATTTCTAAATTATGACAAAGGTAAATAGCATTGATGAAAATTCAAGTCTTGAATGTCAAAACAATTATTTTATCATGAATATTTCATCATTGCATGCATCATTATCATCATATATATTTTTAAAACATATAAACTAATTATTATATGATTCCAAATCATCATTCCTATTATTTTAATCATTGTTTCAATCATCTTTATAGCTTATCATGCACAATATGTCAAACCATCTAACATGATACAAACATTTATTTTCAAAGTATTTATCACTATTTTCATATATGATAATAAAGTGTTCATGATACCGAACATTAAATCAATATTTTTTAAGTATTTATCACTTCATTTTGATCATGATACCAAACATTCATCATTTAGAGCATTCATGACATTAAATCAACATTTATAATACTCCATTTTAGCAATAACTCATAGCATTTTAAATCATGATTCATATCATATGCAATACATCACATCATAATTAAAAAGCTCAAGTATTACGTGCATCATTGCAAATCATAAATATTTCATATCATGATGATATCAATTTTGTTAAATTATATCCTACCATGCATGATCATAACTTTTCATTTGTATACATCAAAATAAATTAATGAATATTTCATGTATTCATATCATCACATAAGGAATATCAAGAAGAAAATAATTGGGTGATGAGATAAACCTTTCATGAATATAAAGAATTGCATAAAATCATATCATGAATACAAGGAATACAGGTCACAATCAGAGAAAAATCATCATTCATTTTCAATTCATTCAATTTGACAAATCATGATCATGATTTTGATAAAACTCATTTCAAATTTAAATCATCAAAATCATTTTTATAGCTCACAAAATTTATAACATAAATAGATTCATGATTTCATTGATAATATATTTTTTCCCCTTTTTTAAGTGTTTCATCTTAAGTGATCGATTTCATGTTAGCATGCCTTTTCATTTATGTCAAATGAAAACATGCATCAACGTTTAGGATCGTAAAATGAATTTCATCATAAAACCATCAAGACCAATAAGTCACAAAAATCATCATGTATAACTTTAAAATCTCATGCATAAAATCATAAATCATGGTATCCAAAATTTAGTGTTTTTATTACATCATTATGCATCATTGAGTATACAATCGTCAAGCATGACACTTACACTATTTCATATAACCATGCCTATTTCATTTATGTCAAATCAAAACGTGCATCAATTTTTAAAGCCACTGTTATTATCATGAAAATCGATAATCCATAATTATCAAGAATCATCATACATAATTTCAAAAATATATACTTATTAATCATAACTTCAAATTAAACATGATTTAATATACTCAAAATCGAGAAATAACATTGGACATCAACATGATACACATTATTACTTCTTAACCATGATTTCATATTTTCAATCAAAATCATTTTGTTTGTTTATCATAAAATATGCAATATTATCATTTTCGAAATTACTAGCATGATCATAATTTTTTTTTTAAAACATTAATTCTAAACTAAAAAAAAATACATCATGAAAGCATCAAGTAATTTCAAAATAAATTAGGGGGATTTCGATTACCTCATCATTGAAAGCGGTTAAGGCGTAGTTTTTCACCTCGCCTTTCTTGATTTTCTCCTCGTCTTCGGAGGGGCTCGATTCATCCCACTTTGTGTTCTTCTTTGGCCTCTTCCTTCGTTCAAGTTTATTGTTAATTTTAGATTTTTATTTAATTAACTTATTAAGATTTAGTGTTCGAAGTTTAAGTTCATCATTGTACTCATCACTTGAGTCATCGCTCAAGTGGTATTCATTTGTCCGGAGTTCCAAATCCTTCCTGTGATTTTGTTCATCATGTTCATCATGTGCATTGTGCACCATTTCATATGTCATCAACGAACCAATTAGTTCTTCAAGTGGTAAGTTGTTTAGGTTTTTAGCTTCTTGTATTGCAGTTACTTTTGAATCCCACTTCTTAGAAAGAGAACGCAAAATCTTGTTTACGAGTTTAAAATCCGAAAAATATTTTCCAAGACCTCTTAAACTATTGATGACATCCGTGAAACGGGTGTACATGTCGCCTATAGTCTCACTTGGTTGCATTCGAAAAAGCTCAAAATCATGCAATAAAATGTTAACTTTCGAGTCTTTGACTCTACTAGTTCCCTCGTGCGTGATTTCAAGTGCTCGCCAAATGTCAAAAGCCATTTCGCACATAGAAATCCGATTGAACTCATTTTTGTCCAAAGCGCAAAATAAGACATTCATAGCCTTTGCGTTTAAAGAAAAATTCTTCTTCTCCAAATCCGACCATTCGTTCATCGGTTTAGAGGGAAGTTGAAAACCGTTTTCAACAATATTCCATAAATCCAAATTCATAGAAATTAAGAAAACTCTCATTCAAGTTTTCCAATAAGTGTAGTCCAATCCGTTAAACAACGGTGGACGAACAACCGAAAAGCCCTCTTGAAAGCCATGAAGAACCATTTCTCTTGGGTGTAAATCCGAAATGAGAAATACCGGACTGTGATACTAATTATTAGGATCAAGAGCACTAAGAGGGTGGGGTGAATTAGTGCAGCGAAAAACCTTCTACGAAAAATAAAAACTGCGTTCGTTCGTTAAAAGTGATTTTAGTAAGAAAGCCGATTCATAAATCACTTTAACTTTTGTTTAAGTGAGATGTAGCAAAGATATAAATGTAGTTTGCAGTTATGATTCTAATCAGATAGTAGGCGCAAACTGAAATATGATATTCGTACGAAAAAACTGATTTACGTCTAAATGCTGATTCGTAAATCACTTGATTAAGCAAGATGCAGTTTAAGCAAGGATATAAAGGCAGTTTGCAGTTATGATAGAAATCAAAACGTAAACCCAAACAAAAATATGATGATCGTACAATGAAACTATTTTACGTCTAAAAGTCGATTCGGAAAGTGCAAAGCTTTAAACCCAATCGTATATGTGCAGAAAGCAGTAAGCTTTAGAGGAGGTTTGCAGTAAAGATAATATGCTCAAAGTAAATGCAAACTGAGATTTAGAGTGGTTCGGTCAATCTTGACCTACTCCACTTTTGGCTTCCTCCACCGATGAGGTCACCGACGTCAACTAGAGGCCTTCCTTCAATAGGCGAAGGCCAACCACCCTTTTACAGTTTAACTCCTTTTGACGGGCTTAGGAGACAACCCTTACAGAATTTTCTCTCCTCTCTTTAAAGCTCAGAACTTAGAAGAAAAGAGGGAGAAGGACTTTTGGCCTTTACAATAATTTTGAACTCTAAAAATCACAGAACAAGATCAGGATTTCGGTGTATGTTCTGTTACCTTTCAGTGCTGAATGGGTGGGGTATTTATTGGCCCCAACCCAGTTTGAATTTGGAGCTCAAAACTGTCAATTCCCAGAATTCTGGGATCTGACGGTTGCACCTCCTGACTGGAGCGGTTGCACCGCTTGGTAGAGCTCGACGATTGAGCCTCTCAGCGGTGCCACCTCCTGTCAGGGGCGGTTGCACCTCCTGCTAGAGCTCGAAGACCGAGCTCAGGCGGTGCCTCCTCCTGACTGAGGCGGTTGCACCGCTCAGCCAGAGCTCGGAGACCGAGCCCAAGCGGTGCCACCTCTATCAGGGGAGATTGCACCGCCCAGTCTCGCTCAGAGACTGAGCCCAGGCAGTGCTACCTCCTGGCTGGGACAGTTGCACCGCCCAGTCTCGCTCGGAGACTTAGCCCAGGCGTTGCCACCTCCTGGCTTGGGTGGTTCAACCGCCTGGCAGAAATCAGGGTCCGAATGGGTTGATCCATTCGGCCCAATTTGGGTTTTTCAGGGGCCCAATTGCCCCAAGATTAAGTTAATGGGATCACCTCCCATTTCCAACTTAATCATTGTGCTAACTATGATATTTTCTAAGACATTTACTGCAACTTGCTTCGGTGCGTCAATCGCTTCTTCCGGCGAGCTTCCAGCGAACTTCCGTCGATCATCCGATGAACCCTCGGTGATGCTCCTGCGGGCTTCCGGCAAACTCCTGGACTTGCGACGATCCACTTGGCGAGTTCCGACGAGCTTCTTTGGCAAGCTCATGGACTTCTCGGATTTGTTCCTGCAGAACCTCCGACGACTGTCCGAACTTCCATCGAACTCTCGAACTCCCAACGTGATCATTGTCTTGACTCCGGCGCAACTCCTGTTGCATATCTTATTTTCATCATAGTTAATCCTGCACATGTAAAACAAAACTTCGATCGAGACAATTAATCCTAAGCAATTAACCAAGTTGTCCGGCATATCATTGGTCCCTCGACGCTTCGTCTGATTCTTCGGCGCATCGTCCTCTCCTACGGCCTATTGCCCAATCAGCCAGTTGACTCCGCAACTCCGATATCCTTGGCACAATACCCGCTCTTCTTGGCCCGATGCCCGAGTCCATGGCCCGAAGCCTTCTGTCGATACATCGACCGATCCACCAGCCCGACGTCCAATCTTCTGACATGTTCCTCCGGTACAACATGATTTTTCCTGTTTTAATTGTCTCATCCTGATCGAAGCAGCCTGTGTCACTCAAAACGTAGATTAAATCATAAACATATATCAAGTGGTTTCATCATCAAAATACAAGATTCAACATATTCTACCTTCACATATCCTCTGGATTTCCGAACCCATCAAATTGACTTGTTCGTTACTTTCAAATCCAACTATATCATGAACTTACGTCTTGTAAGCAATGTTTGTCATGGACTTGCAAAGCTTACTAACTTGGATAATCTGTCATAAACATGCGTACGACATTTGAAGTAGAGTATGCGCGTCACTAGATTTGATCGTGCAAAATTTCTCATCTTAAAATGAAAATTCTTACGTAATTACGTAAGTAAAGTTGACTGTGTTAGGATCAGAGCAGCACTAAAAGGGGGGGGTGAATTAGTGCTACGGTAAAGTACGATAAACTTTTGATGATTTAAACACTTTCGGAAACTTCATACGATAAAAGCAACGTTTCGTTTGAAACCATTTCGATTGTGTTTTAACTTGAAGGGATACGTAAGAAGGAGACAAAGAAGTAGAGCATCAAAGTGCAAATGATTTGCAGTAATATAAATGACAATAAGTAAATGCAAACCAGAGATCACGCCGATTTTAAAGTGGTTCGGTCAAATGACCTACATCCACTTGCAAGGCCCCTCTTCGATGAGGCTCCTGTGATCACTCCGAATTTTAAAGGTAAATGGGACGTCAACACAATAGATACTTAAGATACTTAACTTCTTGCTAACAGTTCTACATTCATCAAATAATTCATGAAAAGTTAAAGAGAATTCTTCAAAAGATAAATCTTCATTAAATAAATCACATACCTCTTCTCCTAAAGCCATTAGCGCATAATGAGCAACTTGCTCTGTGTTGGACTCCTCTTCTTCGGATGCACTTGAATCATCTCACGTTGCCTTGAACGCCTTCTTCTTTGATGTTCTCTTTTTGGCTTGAGGACAATCGTTCTTGTAGTGTCCCGGTTTTTTGCATTCATAGCAAATCACATGGTCCTTCTTTTGTTCAAATTTATTTTTTGTATTATTTTTAAATTTGTTCTTTCTTAAGTATTTCTTAAATTTTTGAGTCAAAAGTGCAATGTTATTGTCACTGTCCTCATCACTTGATGTTCCTTTCAAGTGGTCTTCTTGTGATTTGAGTGCCATATCCTTCCTGTTCTTTGGAAGGGGGTTCTCGAGCTCATCATGAGCTTGACATGTCATTTCGTAGGTCATTAGAGACCCAATGAGTTCTTCAAGAGGGAATGCTTTAAGGTCTTTGGCCTCTTGAATGGCCGTAACTTTTGGATCCCAACTTTTAGGGAGAGATCTTAAGATTTTAGTTACTAGTTCAAAGTTAGTAAAATCATTACCAAGAGCTTTGAGTCCATTGATGACATCCGTAAACCGGGTGTACATGTCTCCGATGGACTCACTTGGTTTCATTCGAAAAAGTTCGTAAGAGTGCACAAGGATGTTGATTTTGGACTCTTTCACTCGGCTAGTGCCTTCATGAGTGACCTCAAGAGTTCTCCAAATATCAAAGGCCGAATCACAAATTGAAACACGATTAAATTCATTTTTGTCTAGTGCACAAAACAAGGCATTCATAGCCTTTGCATTTAAAGCAAAAACCTTCTTCTCCGATTCATTCCATTCGCTCAGCGGAAGAGAAGATTTTTGAAATCCGTTTTCAACAATAGACCAAAGCTCAAAGTCTATAGAAATGAGGAAGATCCTTATGCGAGTCTTCCAATATGTGTAATCCGACCCATTAAACAAAGGTGGTCGTGCAATAGAGTGGCCCTCTTGCATGCCGGAGTAAGCCATCTCTCTTGGGTATTAAACCAAATATGAGAGATAACCTCGCTCTGATACCACTTGTTAGGATCGGAGCGGCACTAAGAGGGGGGGGGTGAATTAGTGCAGCGGATTAAAACTTCGGTTTTAGAAAAATCTTTCGTACGATAAGAACGGAACTTGAAAAGCTTAACATGAAGGCGTATTCTTAAAGTTACGCAGCAAAGGTAATAAGGAACTAAAGCATGTAAGAAGGTTTGCAATAATGTAAACAGCAATAATGAAATACAAACCAGAGATTATGCCGATTTTAGAGTGGTTCGGTCAAATGACCTACATCCACTTGCGAGGCCCCTCTTCGATGAGGCTCCCACCTTCCACTAGCAAATCTCTTGAAATGGAAGGGTAAATACCCCTCTTACAACCTTTTACAAACAGTTCAACCTCTTACAAATTTTCAATAAGAAAGAAGGAGGAGAACTCTCTTGCAAATTGAAAACAAGACTTGCTAAGACTTTCTAAGACTTTTCTCTCAATCAAAATGCTTCTCAAAAGTTGTAATCTCAGCTGAGATTTGAGGGGTATTTATAGGCCTCAAGAGGATTCAAATTTGGGCTCCAAAATTTGAATTCTCTTTGGGTTCCCGATGCTGGCGGTGCCACCGCCTAGCGCTCGGGTGCTGGACGGTGCAACCGCCCAGCCCAGGAGGTGTCACCGCCCAGCTCTCGGGTGCTGGGCGGTGCCACCGCCCAGCCAGACGGTGCCACCGCTTGGCTCTCCGGTTCACTGGTTTGGCTTAATTTTAACCCAAACCAAATCTGACTTTGGGCCCAGTTGGCCCCTAACCAGGATATAGGATTATCTCTTAATCCTAATCCTAATTACAAGTGAACTACATAACAAAACACATCCTAAGCAAGTTTTCAACCGCGAACATCGAGTCTTGTTCCGGCGAGCTTTCCGACGAACTTTCTTCCGACGGACTCCCATCAAGCTCCCGATCTTGTGATGACTTTAACGAGTAGCCGAGCCTTCTCGGTGATCTCCGTGAACCTCCGACGATCTCTTCGGTGAACTTCCAAAAATTCCGATAGGTTCCCGATTTCTTCTCGGTTGGTTCTGGCAGCATCTCCGACGATTCTTCGGACTCTTAAACGTCCATCGATCTTGACTCCGGTATTCTTGCTTTGTGTTTTCTGGTTATCGTAGTTAATCCTGCACACTTAACTCAATAATATGGATTAGATCAATTAACCCATCAATTGATTTCATCATCAAAATCCGAGATTCAACAATCTCCCCCTTTTTGATGATGACAATCAATTGATGACGGAGTTAAACATAACTCCCCCTATCTATATGCCATATTATGAGAAGATGAAAACACTTGAATTCCATCCATAGAATTCAAGCATAAACCGATAAGTTCTAACCGTAGAACTTATCGTCATTCTCATTAAGCAATAGTAAATACAAAACTTCGATGAAAATCATGATAAGAGACAATTTTTACTACGATAGAAGATAAAGATTTTCAACATGAATTTCATGATGTAAATGTAAGGCATGCCTTCAATATGATCAATCAATCTTATGATATTTTCAAGGATTTTGCAAGGCATATAAGACATTCATATCACACAAGTTTTTGTAATTCATATAAGTCATCACTTAGTCATCACTTCTCCCCCTTTGTCATCAACAAAAAGAGACAAGCCAGCTAATTGATGATCATAGAAAAAAGGTTTAGCATTTAATAGGAAACAAAGTTCATCATTCAAATTTTCCAAAAATAGTTTATCAAAAAGACATCATCATTTATGCAGATCAAAACAGTAGTTATCTAAAAGGAAGGATCAGTTATCGTTCAATCGATGACAAACTTTGAACTTGTTGTTAAAAGCAAACAGAACAGAATAAAAAGATACATCAATTTAATCCTTAGGAGGTAATCGACAGTGCTGATACATGATATCTATTTTTTCATTCATTTGTCGTAGTGTCTTCAAAATTTCAACTTGTTGATTCTGAATTTGTTCTTGCTGTGATTTGATCCGAGACAGTTCCGCCATAATGAGATCTTCAGAGGAGGAAACAGGAGCTAAAGGTGCTACGCCAAAGGGACTAGGAGGAGGAGATTCATTTCCCATAAGAATTGGTATTTCGGGGTGTTATATTGGTGGAGGAATTGGATCCGTCCTTCTAGGCTGCCTAACCCATATGCCATTGCTAAAAGTGCACCTAAGTCTTTTTAGTAGGTTTTTATTTATTATGTTATATCGATCATTTTGAATAGATTCTTCATCGGGTGGAATGCAAATGTCATAGGCATGAAGAAATCTAGTGATTAACCTCCCATATGGCAATATAGTATCTTTAGCCATAATATCCTGCATGTGTTGGCGAATTAAGTACCCAAAACAATTATACTGATCGGTCATAATCCAATACATGGTTCCTATCTCTATTTGACTTATTTCGTCAAGATGAAATTGTTTGGGGAATATGATGCTTGTGATAATGTGATGAAGAATTTTAGAGTTGAAAGGTAGTAAGTGTTCACAGCTCTTGGGTAGGAAGTCAAGGTTTGGATTTGCAAAAATTGTTTCTACGGCTTCGGTATAGGTTGCTCCTATTGTGTTGACGTCCCATTTACCTTTAAAATAGTATCCCCTATCTTTTTCAGTTATGCCAATTAGCTCACAAATAGTGCTGTCAAATATTCTAATGGGTGTTCCTAGAAGGTAAGTGCTTAGGCTATCGTTGTCCTCATATAGGTTGGCATAGAACAATCTAACTAATCGCGGATAGATTGGTTCATCTATTTGTAGTAGAGGTAGAGCTTCTAGGTGTGCAAACCACCTAATAGGTTCTAAGTCCTCTAGTTCATCCAGATCAACGTATTTTCCCTTATAGATACATCGTGTTTCAAATTTTGGAAAGCTAAGGGCTACCTCTTTTGATCTAAAAAGATCATGGTCATTATCTAGACAAGATGATGATGAAATTGTGAAAAATAAGTAAGGGAAAGAGGAAAGAAAAGAGGGAATGGGATACCAAAAAGAGGGATTTCAAGTGTTACCTTATGGAGATTATGTTGAGAGATGGAAAGCTTGGACCACCAAGAATCCTTCTCCAATGCTTCTAAGAGTTAGAATGAGGGTTAGAGAGAATGAGAGAGGGTTTTGAGAGCCCTTTTTTCGGGTTGGGGGCGGTGTCACCGCCGGCCCTAACCCCTCGGGTTAATAAGGGTCGCTCGGTCGGTGCCACCGCCAAACCGAGCGGTGTCACCGCCTGGCGCCCGAGCGCCAGGCGGTGCAACCGCTGGATCTGGCGGTGCCACCGCTGGCATCCCGCGGAGGAAAGAAAAAAAATTTTCTTCCTCCCTTTTGTTTAGCTTCTTCCCTCAAGATCATAAGTTATACTTTAATGGATCATTTTGAATTGAAGAAGAAGGAAGAAATCAAATCCACAAAAGAAAGGAAAAGGACGAGTCATTTTTCGTGAAGCTCATTTTAGGGACAATTTAACATGCCTAATTCCCTTCTAATGAATTCAAATTGATCTTCGTTCAAAGCTTTTGTAAATATATCTGCTAATTGATGCTTTGTGTCAATGAATTATAGAACAACATCATTGTTAAGGACATGATCGCGTATGAAATGATGCCTAACGTCGATGTGCTTAGTTCTAGAGTGCAGAATTGGATTTTTAGTAAGACATATGGCACTAGTATTATCACATTTTATGGGAATGTTTTTAAAGTGAATTCCATAGTCTTCTAATGTATTTTTCATCCAAATGACTTGTGCACAACATACACTTGCAGCAATGTATTCGGCTTCCGCCGTAGATAGTGCAACTGAATTTTGTTTCTTGGAAGTCCAAGAAACAAGTGCATGTCCTAAAAATTGGCATGTTCCGGATGTACTTTTTCTATCTATCCTGCATCCGCCAAAATCGGTATCTGCATAAGCTATTAGATCAAATTTTTCAGATTTTGGATACCACAATCCTAAATTTGGAGTTCCTTTAAGATACCTAAATATTCTTTTAACACTCTTCAGATGAGATAATTTAGGATTAGATTGAAACCTAGCGCAAAGTCCTACACTAAACATAATATCTGGTCTAGTCGCGGTGAGGTAGAGTAGACTACCTATCATTCCCCTATATGTTTTTTGATCGAAATTTTCACTATTTTCATCCATATCTAACTTAGTCGCAGTACTCATAGGGGTGTTTATTACTTTTGAATTATCCATGTTAAATCGTTTTAACAATTCTAATGTATATTTGGATTGGTTAAGAAATATACCATCACTAAGTTATTTGATTTGTAATCCTAAAAAGAAAGTTAATTCACCCATTAAACTCATTTTAAATTCATGACTCATACATTTGGCAAATGATTCACATAGTGATTCATCCGAAGAGCCAAAAATAATATCGTCAACATAAATTTGCACAATAAGAAAATTATTTTCAAAATATTTAATAAATAATGTAGTATCAACCTTGCCTTTGGTAAAATTATTTAAAATAAGAAAGGAACTAAGCCTTTCATACCAAGCTCTAGGAGCTTGTTTCAAGCCATAGAGAGCTTTAGTCAATTTGAATACATGATTAGGAAGAAGAGAATTTTCAAATCCGGGAGGTTGTTCGACATATACTTCTTCGGAAAAAAAACCATTCAAGAAAGCACTTTTGACATCCATTTGAAATAGTTTAAAATTATTACTACTAGCATAGGCAAGGAGCATCCTTATGGCTTCTAATCGAGCCACGGGAGCGAAGGTTTCTTCGTAATCGATACCTTCTTCTTGGTTGAAACCTTTGGCCACTAATCTAGCCTTGTTTCTAACCACGATACCATTTTCGTCTTGCTTGTTTCTAAAGACCCACTTAGTACCTATGACTAAGTGGTCACTTGGTCTAGGAACAAGCTTCCATACCTCATTCCTCTCAAATTGGTTCAATTCTTCTTGCATTGCAATGACCCAAAAATCATCTTTTAAGGCTTCGTCAATGCATTTAGGTTCAATTTGAGAAAGGAAAGCGGTGTTAGCACAAAAATTCTTGAAAGAAGAACGAGTTTGAACCCCTTTTGTTGTATCTTCTATAATTAGCTCCTTTGGATGAGCATCTACATACTTCCATTCTTTGGGTAAAGAAATTTCGGAAGAAGATGCATTCAAATGGCTATTTTGAGGAGAGGGTTCGTTTAAATTCAAATTATCAAAACCAAGATCATCATCAAAATCATTTTTCTTTAAATCAGAAATTTCATTAAAAACTACATGAATAGACTCTTCTATTACTATGGTCCTTTTGTTAAAGACACGAAAGGCCTTAGAAACGGAGGAGTAACCAAGAAAAATGGCTTCATCGGATTTAGCATCAAATTTACCTAGGGCATCCTTTTCATTTAAAATAAAGCATTTACAACCAAAAACTTTAAAATAAGAAATATTTGGTTTTTTGTTATTCCATAATTCATAGGGAGTTTTTAATAGAGATGGTCTTATTAGGACCCTATTCATGATGTAACAAGTCGTATTTACGGCTTCGGCCCAAAAATATTTTAGTAAACTATGTTCATTTAACATAGTTCTTGCCATTTCTTGTAGGTTTCTATTTTTCCTTTCAACTACTCCATTTTGTTGAGGATTTCTTGGAGTTGAGAAGTTGTGATTGTACCCATTAACTTCGCAAAAATTTTGAAAGTCATGGTTTTGGAATTCACCATCGTGATAACTCCGAATTGATGAAATCATGAAGCCTTTTTCGTTTTGAGTGAGTTTACAAAATTTAGAGAAACACTTGAAGCAATCACTTTTGTGAGCTAAGAAATAGGTCCAAGTGTATCTAGAGTAGTCATCCACAATCACAAAAGCATATTTGCTTCCACCTAGACTTGTTATATCAATTGGTCCAAATAAGTCCAAATGGATCAATTGTAATGGTCTAATGGTGCTAATTTGATTTTTTGGTTTGAAGCTTGTTTTTATTTGTTTGCCTAGTTGACATGCATCGCATACCTTATCCTTAATAAACTTCATATTCGGAATCCCTCGTACTAATTCTTGAGATGAGATTTTAGATATTGTTTTCATGCTTGCATGACCTAATCTCCTATGCCAAAGCCAAGCATCATCATTTACAGCGGAGAAACATATTCCATTACTTAGTTCATCAAGATTGATGGTATAGACATTATTTTGTTTTAAAGCAATCATAGTCATGTTATGATTTGGTTTTTCAATAATGCACATATTTGATTCAGATCTAACGATGTAACCTTTATCGCATAGTTGACTAATACTCAAGAGATTGTGTTTCAATCCATCAACTAGTAAAACATCATCAATGGAAAAACTAAATTTGTTACCAATAGTTCCCTTGCCAATGATTTTGCCTTTGTTGTTGTCTCCGAAGGTGACGTACCCTTCTTCTTTGCTAGTGAGTATAGAGAAATGAGATGGATCTCCAGTCATATGTCTTGAGCATCCACTATCGAGATACCATCTCTTGCTCCTAGCTTGTGGGTTTGTCTACAAAAGAGGATGATTTTTAGGTACCCATTTGATTTTGGGTGCCTCAAAAATTGACCCACTAACTTTGTTATTTATTATTGAATCCTTTATAGTTCCTTTAGGAATCCATATTAATTTTTGTGAACTAATTTTCCTAAATGGACATTTGTAGGCAATATGTCCGGATTTGCAATAGAAGTTGCATTTCATATAAGAGGAAACATGTAATGTAGGTCCTTTTATGAAAGTGGTAGGATTTTGATATAATCCTTTTACAAATCCAATTCCATTTCTATTTGCGATGTGACCCTTGTGTGCAAGGATAATGTCTAATCCTTTGCTACCAACCTTAAACTTGTTTAAGTTTTCTTTAAGAAGCAAATTTTCATTTTTTATTGCTTCTAAATGCTCACACTTAGAGCATGGAGGAGTTTGAAGACTATCAAACTTATCTTGTAGCAAAGCATGCTCTTTCTTTAAGATACTTAACTTCTTGCTAACAGTTCTACATTCATCAAATAATTCATGAAAAGCGAAAGAGAGTTCTTCAAAAGATAAATCTTCATTAAATAAATCACATACCTCTTCTCCTAAAGCCATTAGCGCATAATGAGCAACTTGCTCGGTGTTGGACTCCTCTTCTTCGGATGCACTTGAATCATCCCAAGTTGCCTTGAGCGCCTTCTTCTTTGATGTTCTCTTTTTGGCTTGAGGACAATCGTTCTTGTAGTGTCCCAGTTTTTTGCATTCATTGGAAATCACTTGGTCCTTCTTTTGTTCAAATTTATTTTTTGTATTATTTTTAAATTTGTTCTTTCTTAAGTATTTCTTAAATTTTTGAGTCAAAAGTGCAATGTCATTGTCACTGTCCTCATCACTTGATGTTCCTTTCAAGTGGTCTTCTTGTGATTTGAGTAGCATATCCTTCCTATTCTTTGGAAGGGGGTTCTCGAGCTCGTCATGAGTTTGACATGTCATTTCGTAGGTCATTAGAGACCCAATGAGTTCTTCAAGAGGGAATGCTTTAAGGTCTTTGGCCTCTTGAATGGCCGTAACTTTTGGATCCCAACTTTTAGGGAGAGATCTTAAGATTTTAGTTACTAGTTCAAAGTTAGTAAAATTTTTACCAAGAGCTTTGAGTCCATTGATGACATCCGTAAACCGGGTGTATATGTCTCCGATGGACTCACTTGGTTTTATTCGGAAAAGTTCGTAAGAGTGCACAAGGATGTTGATTTTGGACTCTTTCACTCGGCTAGTGCCTTCATGAGTGACCTCAAAAGTTCTCCAAATATCAAAGGCTGAATCACAAATTGAAACACGATTAAATTCATTTTTGTCTAGTGCACAAAACAAGGCATTCATAGCCTTTGCATTTAAAGCAAAAACCTTCTTCTCCGATTCATTCCATTCGCTCATCGGAAGAGAAGATTTTTGAAATCCGTTTTCAACAATAGACCAAAGCTCAAAGTCCATAGAAATGAGGAAGATCCTCATGCGAGTCTTCCAATATGTGTAATCCAACCCATTAAACAAAGGTGGTCGTGCAATAGAGTGGCCCTCTTGCATGCCGGAGTAAGTCATCTCTCTTGGGTATTAAACCAAATATGAGAGATAACCTCGCTCTGATACCACTTGTTAGGATCGAAGCGGCACTAAGAGTGGGGGGTGAATTAGTGCAGCGGATTAAAACTTCGGTTTTAGAAAAAACTTTCGTACGATAAGAACGGAACTTGAAAAGCTTAACTTGAAGGCGTATTCTTAAAGTTGCGCAGCAAAGGTAATAAGGAACTAAAGCATGTAAGAAGGTTTGCAGTAATGTAAACAGCAATAATGAAATACAAACCAGAGATTACGCTGATTTTAGAGTGGTTCGGTCAAATGACCTACATCCACTTGCGAGGCCCCTCTTCGATAAGGCTCCCACCTTCCACTAGCAAATCTCTTGAAATGGAAGGGTAAATACCCCTATTACAACCTTTTACAAACAGTTCAACCTCTTACAAATTTTTAATAAGAAAGAAGGAGGAGAACTCTCTTGCAAATTGAAAACAAGACTTGCTAAGACTTTCTAAGACTTTTCTCTCAATCAAAATGCTTCTCAAAAGTTGTAATCTCAGCTAAGATTTGAGGGGTATTTATAGGCCTCAAGAGGATTCAAATTTGGGCTCCAAAATTTGAATTCTCTTTGGGTTCCCGATGCTGGCGGTGCTACCGCCCAGCGCTCGGGTGCTGGACGGTGCAACCGCCCAGCCCAGGAGGTGTCACCGCCCAGCTCTCGGGTGCTGGACGGTGCCACCGCCAAGCCAGACGGTGCCACCGCCTGGCTCTCCGGTTCACTGGTTTGGCTTAATTTTAGCCCAAACCAAATCTGACTTTGGGCCCAGTTGGCCCCTAACCAGGATATAGGATTATCTCTTAATCCTAATCCTAATTATAAGTGAACTACATAACAAAACACATCCTAAGCAAGTTTTCAACCGCGAACGTCGAGTCTTGTTCCGGCGAGCTTTCCGACGAACTTTCTTCCGACGGACTCCCATCAAGCTCCCGATCTTGTGATGACTTTAACGAGTACCCAAGCCTTCTCGGTGATCTCCGAGAACCTCCGACGATCTCTTCGGCGAACTTCCGAAAATTCCGATAGGTTCCCGATTTCTTCTCGGTTGGTTCCGGCAGCATCTCCAACGATTCTTCGGACTCTTAAACGTCCATCGATCTTGACTCCGGTATTCTTGCTTTGTGTTTTCTGGTTATCGTAGTTAATCCTGCACACTTAACTCAATAATATGGATTAGATCAATTAACCCATCAATTGATTTCATCATCAAAATCTGAGATTCAACAGCTCCCACCTTCCTCTATCAAATCTCTTGAAGGGGAAGGGTAAATACCCCTCTTACAACTTTTTACAAGCGATTCACTCTCTTACAGATTTTTAGCAAGAAAGAAGGAGGTGAACACTAGAAAATTGAAAACAAGACTAGCTAAGACTTTTCCAAGACCTTTCTCTCAATCAATTGCTTCTCAAAAAGTTGTAATCTCAACTGAGATTTGAGGGGTATTTATAGGCCTCAAGAGGATTCAAATTTGGGCTCCAAAATTTGAATTCTCTTTCGTTCCCGATGCTGGCGGTGCCACCGCCTGTCAGTGGCGGTGCCACTGCCTGTCAGTTTCTGACACTGACAGTGGACTGGCGGTGCCACCGCCCAGCCAAGCGGTGCCACCGCCCAGTCTGGCGATGCCACCGCCAGACCCTTCGGTTCACTGGTTGAGCTTTAAATTTAGCCCAAACCAAGTCTAATTTTGGACCCAGTTGGCCCCTAACCAGGATATAGGATTATCTCTTAATCCTAATCCTAATTACAAGTGAACTACATAACTAAAAACATCCTAAGCAAGTTTTCAACCGCGAACGTCGAGTCTTGTTCCGGCGAGCTTTCCGACGAACTTCTTCCAACGGACTCCCAGCAAGCTCTCGATCTTGTGATGACTTCAATGAGTGGCTGAGCCTTCTTGGTGATCTCCGTGAACCTCCGACAATCTCTTCGGCGAACTTTCAAAAATTCCGACAGGTTTTCAATTTCTTCTCGGTTGGTTCCGGCAGCATCTCCGACGATTCTTCGGACTCTCAAACGTTCATCGAACTTGACTCTGGTATTCTTGCTTTATGTTTTCTGGTTATCGTAGTTAATCCTACACACTTAACTCAATAATATGGATTAGATCAATTAACCCATCAATTGATTTTATCATCAAAATCCGAGATTCAACAGACTGCTCCACAAATAAAAATTCTTCTCAAGTCAAAAACATTCAAATCAGACCACACAGCAGTCAAAACGAGTGCTCACTACCTGCAGGTGGTGGCACCACCCTAGCTGGAGGTAGCACCTCCGGCTATCATGTATTGCAAGCGGTTGTACCGCCCAGCTAGCGGTGCAACCGCCCGCAATCCTGCGCCCTTTTAAACCAAGCTAGGGCCGGCGGTGGAACCGACCCCAACTCACTCCCTTCCCCTCTTTACTCTTCCAAAGCTTCTCCACCTCCATTTCTCCCCTCTTAGCATCCCAAATACTCCTCATTTCGAAGTAAAAGATCAATAATCTCTCCTTCTCTTGAAGATCTCACTTAAGGTATTCTCTAAGAAGCCTCTAAATTCTATTTTTGATTCATTTACTCTTGCTCACGACTATCCTCTTAAATAACAGTAGTTATGGGCTCTAGAAGATCCTCAAGGGACAAAGGGAAGAGGAGATTAGTGGAAGACTTTGATCTTACCCTTTTCGATTCAAAATATCATGCTGAAAAATTTTCCTCTTTCGAATTTAGAAGTGTCAATAAGGGAAAACATGTAGATTTAGATGAACTAAGAGACTTAGAGACAATCCAATGGTTTGCAAACCTAGATCTACTCCCTATTTTATAAATTAGTGAACCCATCTATCCAATACTTGTTAGACTGTTTTACAACAATCTACAAGTAGATGAAGAAGAAAGAATGTCTACCTATCTCTTAGGACAACATATCTCCATTACGGATAAATTCATTTGCAACATGATAGGCATTCCCGTAAAAAATAGAGGACTTTATTTTAGAAGATCGTGGGACAATGAAACAATTGGGACAACATATGTTGAAACCTTAGGAATAATTTTCGATAATCTCAACTTAGTGATAGTTCCTAAAATCTGTGAACATCTACTACCACTAAACACTAAAGTACTTCATCGTATCCTAACTAGCATCATTCTCCCTAAACAATACCATCATGATGAAGTATGTCAAATGGAATTAGGAACCATGTATTGGATCATAAAAGGACATAACATCTGTTTTGGATACCTTATCCAACAAAACATGATAGAACTATCTAAGAGAGACATGATGCTTTCATATGGTGGTATAATCACTAGAATACTTAAAGCCTACGATATTCCAATCCCACCCGACGAAGAAGTGATGAAAGTAGATAGGTTTAGCATAATAAACAAAAATCTACTTCACCGATTGAGATATGTTTATAGAAACGATAATTGGGTTAGAATGCCTAGAAGAACTGATCCCCCTCAACCTGAACCAGAACCTGAAATACTAGTCTTTAGGGGCACTCAATCTCCTCCGATCTGTCCCTTTGAGGAAACACATCCATTTGAGCAAGCTCCTGCATCATCTATCGAAGACATTGGGATTCGGATGGACCGATTTGAATAAAGATAAGATCAGCTTGAACATCGGCAAGATCAAATCCTATCTGAGCTGTAGCAAATTCATCAACAATTTGACTCCTTGTTTAGGCATTTTAATTTTTCACCTCCTGAATAAGCTTGTATATGTACATGTGGACGCTATCATATCTTGTTGTAACAATTATGTTGTTGTAAACTCTTTATGATCACAATGCCTTGATAGCTACTAATCTCTGATATGGTTACTTAATTGGTGAGAATATGTAGGGTTACTTTGAGATATTTAAATCTCACTATCAGATTTCATGGTGAAATTAAATGTTTCTATAATGCCTACTTTGAAAATATTGTGTCTTGGTAAATATGATATGAGAAAGTAACATAGCCATAAAAATGATGAGAGTGGAGAAAGCTTCAATCAAAATGTTGAATCTCGTATTTTGATGATGAAACCACTTGATATGTGTCTATAATTTAAACTGCATTTTGAGTGATGCAGGTCTACTCGATCAGGATTAGATAGTTAACGCAGGAGGAATTGACGTTGCGTTGGAAGAGATCACGTCAGGATATTGGATGGCTGAACGCTTCGGACGTCGGGCATCGGGCCAAGGAGAGCGGAATTACGCCAAGGATATTGGGGTTGCGGAGGTCAACCGCCAATTGGGCAACAAGCCACAAGTGAGGATGATGCGCTGAAGAACCGGACGAAGCGCCAACCAATGACGTGCCGGGCAACAGAATGTCAATTCGCATTGTAATAATTGTCTAGATCGGAGTAGAGTTTTTGCTTGTGTGTGCAGGATTAACTATGATAACGATGAAGACATAAAGCGAAACAAAGTGTCGAAGTCAAGCGCGAAGGATTTGTTGCGAGTTCGAGAGTTCGACGAAAGTCCGAAGGTTCGTCGGGAATGCTGCCGGAACTAGTCGAGAATGAGTAGGGAGCTTGCCGAAGGGTTTTTCGGAAGCTCGCCGGAAGGTTCGTTGGAAGTTTGCGGAGCTCGCCGAGAAAGATCGGAGCTTGCCAAAGAAGCTCGTTAGAACTCGCCAAGATCAAATCGTGAAGTCTAGGAGCTTGCCGGGAGTCCGTAGAATGGTTTCTGAGAGTTTATCGGAAGACCGTCGGAAGTTCGTCGGAAGCTCACCGGAAGAAGTCTTGACTTACGGACTTTTTAATAGCTTAGAAAATGTCTTTAAATTCATAGTTAGTACGTTAATTAGGGTTAGGATTAGGTGTTAATCCTATAACCCAAGTAGGGGCCAATTGGGCCCGAGTTTGGACTGGTTTGGGCCAAGTTTGGAGCCCAACTAGTGAGCTGAATTGGCCTAGGCAGTGGCACTGCCTAGACTGGGCGGTGGCACCGCCTAGCACCCGAGAGCTGGGCGGTGGCACCGCCAGTCCATTGTCAGCGTCGGACACTAATAGGCGGTGGCACCGCCGGCCTCGGAAACCCAAGAGAATTCAAAATTTGGAGCCCAAATTTGAATCCTCTTGGGGCCTATAAATACCCCTCATTTGTCAGTAGAGAATACAACCTTTTGAGAAGCGAGAAGTTGAGAAAAGCTTTAGGAAAAGTCTTGTTTTCAATAGCTTGAGTGTTCACCTCCTTTCTTTTCATTGAAATCTTTGTAAAAGGGTGAGCCACTTGTAAGAGGTTGTAAGAGGGGTGTAAGAAGGAGGTTGATCTTCGCCTAGTAAAGGAAGATCATTACTGGATGCCGATGGCCTCGACGGAAGAGGAATCGGAGGAGTGGATGTAGGTCACGATTGACCGAACCACTATAAACTACCGTCTTCTCTGGTTTGCATTTTATTCTTGCCATTTACATATTGCTGTTGAATCTCGGATTTTGATGATGAAACTAATTGATTGTGTTTAAATGTTTGACTACATTTTGAGTGATACAGGTCTACTCGATCAGGATTAGACAATTAACGCAGGAGGAATTGACGTTGCGTCGGAGGAGATCACGTCAGGATATTGGATGGCAGAAGGCTTCGGGCGTCGGGCATCGGGCCAAGGAGAGCGAAATTGCGCCAAGGATATCGGGGTTGCGGAGGTCAACCGCCGATTGGGCAACAAGCTGCAAGAGAGGACGATGCACCGAAGAATCGGATGAAGCGCCAACCAATGACGTGCCGGGCAACAGAATGTCAATTTGCGTTATAATAATTGTCTAGATCGGAGTAGAGTGTTTGCTTGTGTGTGCAGGATTAACTACGATAACCAAAAAACACAAAGCGAGAATACCGGAGTCAAGTTCGATGGACGTTTAAGAGTCCGAAGAATCGTCGGAGATGCTGCCAGAACCAACCGAGAAGAAATCGGGAACCTGTCGGAATTTTCGGAAGTTCGCCGAAGAGATCGTCGGAGGTTCACGGAGATCACCGAGAAGGCTCGGCTACTCATTAAAGTCATCACAAGTTCGGGAGCTTGCTAGAAGCCCGTCGGCAGAAAGTTCGTCGGAAAGCTCGCCAGAACAAGACTCGACGTTCGCGGTTGAAAATTTGCTTAGGATGTGTTTTGGTTATGTAGTCCACTTGTAATTAGGATTAGGATTAAGAGATAATCCTATATCCTGGTTAGGGGCCAACTGGGCCCAAAGTCAGAGTTGGTTTAGGCTAAACCAGCGAACTAGAGAGCCAAGATTGAAGCCCAACTAGTGGCTGAAAACACTGTAGTCGGGCTGAAAACACTGTAGTCGGGCTGAAAACACTGTAGGCGGTGGCACCGCCTAGCTGGGCGGTGGCACCGCCCACCACCCGAGAGCCAAGCGGTGGCACCGCCTGGCTGGGCGGTGGAACCGCCAGCACCGGGAACCCTAAGAGAATTCAAATTTTGGAGCCCAAAATTTGAATCCTCTTGAGGCCTATAAATACCCCTCAAATCTCAGCTGAGGTTACAACTTTTGAGAAGCATTTTGATTGAGAGAAAAGTCTTAGAAAGTCTTAGCAAGTCTTGTTTTCAATTTGCTAGAGAGTTCTCCTCCTTCCTTCTTATTGAAAATTTGTAAGAGGTTGAGCTGCTTGTAAAAGGTTGTAAGAGGGGTGTTTACCCTTCCATTTCAAGAGACTTGCTAGTGGAAGGTGGGAGCCTCATCGAAGAGGGGCCTCGCAAGTGGAGTAGGTCATTTGACCGAACCACTCTAAAAATCGGCGTAATCTCTGGTTTGCTTTTTATTATTGTCATTTACATTACTGCAAATCTTCTTACTGCTTTAGTTCCTTATTACTCTTGCTGCGCAACTTTAAGAATACGCCTTCAAGTTAAATTTCTCAAGTTTCATTCTTAACGTACGAAAGATTTTGTTAAAATCGAAGTTTTAATCCGCTGCACTAATTCACCCCCCCCCTCTTAGTGCCGCTCCGATCCTAACAAGTGGTATCAGAGCCACGGTTTTCTACTTTGGTTTAACACCCAAATAGAAATGGCTCTTTATGGCTTTCAAGAGGGTCACTCTCTCATTCGTCCTCCCTTTTTCAATGGGACGGACTACACTTGTTGGAAAACTCGAATGAGAGTTTTCTTACTTTCTTTGGATTTGAATTTATGGGACATAGTCGAAAATGGATTTGAAATGTCTTCTCTCCCAATGAACCATTGGAATGATTTGGAGAAGAAGATGTTTTCTTTAAATGCAAAGGCTATGAATGCCTTATATTGTGCACTTGACAAAAGTGAATTTAATCGCGTTTCGATGTGTGACTCGGCTTTTGATATTTGGAGAACTCTAGAGGTCACTCATGAAGGCACTAGCCGAGTGAAAGAGTCCAAAATCAATATTCTTGTGCATTCTTATGAACTTTTCCGGATGAAACCAAGTGAGTCCATCGGAGACATGTACACCCGGTTCACGGATGTCATCAATGGACTCAAAGCTCTTGGTAAAAGTTTTTCTAATTTTGAACTAGTCACTAAAATCTTAAAATCCCTTCCAAAAAGTTGGGATCCAAAAGTTACGGCCATTCAAGAGGCCAAGGACCTTAAAACATTCCCTCTCGAAGAACTTATTGGGTCTCTAATGACCTACGAAATGAACAATGTGGCAAAAAAGAAACTCGAGAACAACCTTCCAAATGATAGGAAGGATTTGGGACATAGAACACATGAATACCACTCGAGCATAAGCTCAAGTGATGGTGAACTTAAACTACAAATGAAACAAAAATTAAAAAGCAAAAAGAATGGAATTACTTGCTTTGAACGCAAGAAGAACAAAAGTTGGGATGAATTGAGCTCTTCCGAAGACGAGGAGAAAATCAAGAAAGGCGAGGTGGCAAACTATGCCTCACCCTCTTTCAACAATGAGGTAATCAAAATCCCACTAATTCATTTCGAAATTACATAATACTTTCTTGAGTTATTTTTAATTTAGTTTAGGATTAATTTTCTTGAAAATTGCTTGTGTTATGTTAATGCAATAAAATGTTAGATATAAATATAATGCTTATACACCTAGTAAGATTAATCTTATATATGTGCTTGAGAAGCAAGAATTTGTACTTTGACGATTTCCATATTGATTTTCAATGTCGATGCATGACTTTTGAATGGAAGGTTTTATGATTTTTTTTATGAACCTTATCTTTGGTTTTCAAACATGATGTATAGTTTTGACATAAGAACAAAAATTTGAAGCATGCTAATATAAAGTCAATCATATAAAGTAAAACTAAAGAAATTTTAAATATCTATAAGAATCATTCAAAATTATGTTCAATAAAACCTTACTTGATGTTGTAATGAAACTATTGAAAGTTTTGATGCTATGATTTGATGATTTTATGCATGAGATTGTAAAGTTATACATGATGATTTTTTGGTCTTGATGGTTTTTATGACAAAATTCATTTTTCGATCCTAAATGTTGATGCACATTTTTATCTAGCATAAATGACATGAATTTAAATAACTAAAAAGAGAAAAGCATTGTTCTTGAAAATTATTTTTCTCTATCTTGTTGATTTATATGAATCCCTTGAAAATGATTTTGGTTTGATGATTTGAATTACAAATGAGTTATATCAAAATCATGATATTGATTTGACTTGAAGTAATGAGTTGAAATCTTTTTTTTTTTTGGAATTATGTGTTGCACTTTTTTATCTTGATGATCTTTGATTTTTTTTTGTTTTAAAACGATGATGCATGGATTTGAAAGAAAAGGAGATGCATGCATGGAATCAATCAATAAGTTGAAACAAAAGGAGGAAAGATTTTTTATTGAAAATTTTCTTTTTCTCTATCTTATTGATTTATACCTAAGAGACCAATAAAATTATTTATGTCATTTTGAATCTCTTGAAAGAAATGTTGAGATTTTGATGATTTAGACGATTTGAATTTGAATGAGTTTTATCTAAAATCATGATCTTGATTCCGTGATATTTACAAATTAAGATTTATTATGAATCAAGATTTTTCATTAATCGATCTCCTAAGATTTTCTTTTGATTATTAATGAGTAGGTTTTTCAAAAAGAAATCATGTCTTCTGGTATTCACATGTTCTAATCCTTCATGATAAAATTTTTATGTAATTCCTTATATTCATGAAATGTTTATCTCATCACCAATTATTTTCTTCTTGATATTCCTTATTTGGTGATATAAAATCATGCATGAAATACTCTTGAGATTATTTTGATGCATACAAATGAAAAGTTATGATCATGCATGGTAGGATGCAATTTGACAAATTAATACCATTATGATTTGAAATATTTATAATTTGGAATGATGCATGCAATACTTATGCCTTTTATTATGATAATATATGTGATGTATTGCATATGATGTGAATCATGAATGCTTTAAATGATAAATGTCTTGATATCATGATTGATGATTTTGTTCTATGCATAAGATTTTTAAAATTATGCATAATAAATCTTGTAATTTACAGATTATCGATTTTCTTTTTACCATAATGAAAGTGCCTTATTGATCCTTGTCATAATAAATCTAGCACTTTCGGTTTTAAACATGATACATGTTTTTATTTGACATAAAAAAAAAAGGGAGGCATGCTTGAATGAAATAAATTACATGAATTGAAGCAACTAAAAGAGAAGAACATTTTTCTTCTTGAAAATTATTTTTTTTCTATATTATTGATTTTGATGAATCTATTTGTATTATTTTTATGAATCTCATAGATTATGAAAATGATTTGAATTTAATGGATTTTATTGAAATCATGATCTTGATTTCTCACAATTTTCTATTGAATGAATCAAGTTTGTTTTCTATTTAAAAGGATATTTATCAAAATTTTCATGGTCTTTTAGTATTCATGATATTGATAATTATATTTTGAAACTCTATGTAAATCAAGATTCTTCATCATGATTCTCTCGTTTTATAAAAGAGGAGATGTTCTATGTGAATCATAAGATTTTATATGCATGAATTGAGATTCTTTTTGCTATTAACTAGCAAGAAACTTGTTTTTGTAAACCATGACATGCTACTTGACATCTTGATAATTTATAACTTGAGTTTTCTTTTTGAATCAAGATTGTTTCCTATCATGTTTTCTATCTACAAAAGAAGAAATTTGTCAAAAATGTTATATGTCTTTTGACATTCATTTTTCATCTTTATTATTTACCCTTATCATGATTTGAATATTATAGTAAAGAGAAATGAATTACATGATTGTATTGTTATTCCCTTCTATTTGACACTGACAAAGGGGGAGCAAAACTTGCTAGATAGCAAATTTGCTAGCTTGCACAATTTGAAAAGAGGCAAAATAGTCCATCTTGCACATCTCAAAAGATGTAAAATTTTGCTAACTTTTTATGTGCAAAAGTTGATAGCTTGTATACTATAAATTTGCATACCAAAAATACAATCTTGTTTATCTCAAGATGCAAAACGTACTAACTTGCACTTTGCAACGGAAGCAAAATTGCTAGCTCAAACATTGCAAAGGAAGCAAAAATTTGCTAGCTTACAATTTGCATATTTCAAGAAGCAAGAGTTGCTTTCTTGAACATCTCAATATTGCTAGCTTGCATGATGTAGAACTTGCTATCTTGAACATTACCAAAAGTGCTATCTTATATGCTGTAAAACTTGTATATCTAAAACTTGATAGCTTGAATGTCCCAAGCATGATGCATTACTTGCTAAATTTTCTATCTTCAAAATTGCATGATGATAAAAATTTAATATTATGTTTTTCATGCAATGGTTTGAACCCATATAATAAACACATAAGAGTAGCTACTTCTCCTTTTTGTTGATGACATAGGGGGAGAAGTATATTGATGACTTCATGCATTGAATTAAATATTTTATATATTTGCATGATAGTTTAAATGTTTTTCATAACATGTGATGAATGTTACTTGGATTTGGGATAATCCAAGTGTTCTATCAATGGCATATTGATAGGGGGAGTTTAGTTAAACTCCGGGGAGTTAAGGTTAACTCCGTTAGTCATCAATTAGTTGTCATCATCAAAAAGGGGGAGATTGTTGAATCTCGGATTTTGATGATGAAACTAATTGATTGTGTTTAAATGTTTGACTACATTTTGAGTGATACAGGTCTACTCGATCAGGATTAGACAATTAACGCAGGAGGAATTGACGTTGCGTCGGAGGAGATCACGTCAGGATATTGGATGGCAGAAGGCTTCGGGCGTCGGGCATCGGGCCAAGGAGAGCGAAATTGCGCCAAGGATATCGGGGTTGCGGAGGTCAACCGCCGATTGGGCAACAAGCTGCAAGAGAGGACGATGCACCGAAGAATCGGATGAAGCGCCAACCAATGACGTGCCGGGCAACAGAATGTCAATTTGCGTTATAATAATTGTCTAGATCGGAGTAGAGTGTTTGCTTGTGTGTGCAGGATTAACTACGATAACCAAAAAACACAAAGCGAGAATACCGGAGTCAAGTTCGATGGACGTTTAAGAGTCCGAAGAATCGTCGGAGATGCTGCCAGAACCAACCGAGAAGAAATCGGGAACCTGTCGGAATTTTCGGAAGTTCGCCGAAGAGATCGTCGGAGGTTCACGGAGATCACCGAGAAGGCTCGGCTACTCATTAAAGTCATCACAAGTTCGGGAGCTTGCTAGAAGCCCGTCGGCAGAAAGTTCGTCGGAAAGCTCGCCAGAACAAGACTCGACGTTCGCGGTTGAAAATTTGCTTAGGATGTGTTTTGGTTATGTAGTCCACTTGTAATTAGGATTAGGATTAAGAGATAATCCTATATCCTGGTTAGGGGCCAACTGGGCCCAAAGTCAGAGTTGGTTTAGGCTAAACCAGCGAACTAGAGAGCCAAGATTGAAGCCCAACTAGTGGCTGAAAACACTGTAGTCGGGCTGAAAACACTGTAGTCGGGCTGAAAACACTGTAGGCGGTGGCACCGCCTAGCTGGGCGGTGGCACCGCCCACCACCCGAGAGCCAAGCGGTGGCACCGCCTGGCTGGGCGGTGGAACCGCCAGCACCGGGAACCCTAAGAGAATTCAAATTTTGGAGCCCAAAATTTGAATCCTCTTGAGGCCTATAAATACCCCTCAAATCTCAGCTGAGGTTACAACTTTTGAGAAGCATTTTGATTGAGAGAAAAGTCTTAGAAAGTCTTAGCAAGTCTTGTTTTCAATTTGCTAGAGAGTTCTCCTCCTTCCTTCTTATTGAAAATTTGTAAGAGGTTGAGCTGCTTGTAAAAGGTTGTAAGAGGGGTGTTTACCCTTCCATTTCAAGAGACTTGCTAGTGGAAGGTGGGAGCCTCATCGAAGAGGGGCCTCGCAAGTGGAGTAGGTCATTTGACCGAACCACTCTAAAAATCGGCGTAATCTCTGGTTTGCTTTTTATTATTGTCATTTACATTACTGCAAATCTTCTTACTGCTTTAGTTCCTTATTACTCTTGCTGCGCAACTTTAAGAATACGCCTTCAAGTTAAATTTCTCAAGTTTCATTCTTAACGTACGAAAGATTTTGTTAAAATCGAAGTTTTAATCCGCTGCACTAATTCACCCCCCCCCTCTTAGTGCCGCTCCGATCCTAACAATTGCAAACTACTTTACTTAGTCACTACGCTTCCATACGCTTCTAAGTTATTAAGCTTCCAAAATCGGTTTTCATCGAAATTGATTTTTATCGAACGAAAGTTTATCATACTTTATCGTTGCACTAATTCACCCCCCCCCCTCTTAGTGCCGCTCCGGTCCTAACAATTGGTATCAGAGCCCGGTATTTCTCATTTTGGATTTATACCCGAGAGAAATGGCTCTTCATGGCTTTCAAGAGGGCTTTTCGGTTGTTCGTCCACCATTGTTTAACGGATTGGACTACACTTATTGGAAAACTCGAATGAGAGTTTTCTTGATTTCTATGAATTTGGATTTATGGAATATTATTGAAAATGGTTTTCAACTTCCCTCTAAACCGATGAACGAATGGTCGGATTTGGAGAAGAAGTATTTTTCTTTAAATGCAAAGGCTATAAATGCCTTATTTTGCGCTTTAGACAAAAATGAGTTCAATCGGATTTCTACGTGCGAAATGGCTTTTGATATTTGGCGAACACTTAAAATCACGCACGAGGGAACTAGTAGAGTCAAAGACTCGAAAGTTAACATTTTATTGCTTGATTTTGAGCTTTTTCGAATGCAACCAAGCGAGACTATAGGCGACATGTACACCCGTTTTACGGATGTCGTCAATAACCTAAGAGTTCTTGGTAAATCTTTTTCGAATTTTGATCTCGTAAGCAAGATCTTAAGATCCCTTCCAAAAAGGTGGGATCCTAAAATAACCGCAATACAAGAAACAAAAGATTTAAATATTTTTCCACTTGAAGAACTAGTTGGTTCGTTGATAACATATGAAATGGTGCACAATGCACATGATGAACACAATGAACACTTGAACCACCTTCCAAAGAATAGGAAGGATTAGGAACCCCGAACAAATGAATACCACTTGAGTGATGACTCAAGTGATGAGGACAATGATGAACTTGAACTTCGAACACTAAATCTTAATAAGTTTATTAAACAAAAATCTAAAATAAATAATGAACTTGAACGGAGGAAGAGGCCAAAGAAGAGGAAGGCAACCAAGGATGAATCAAGGACTTCCAAAGGTGAAACGACGAATTGGGCTTTGACGGGCTTCGACTACAAGGTAAGTAACTCAACTCTCTTGAATTATTTTGAAATTACTTGAAGTTTTTCATGAAGTGCTTAATTTAGATAATAGGAATAGGAAATAAAAAATTGTTTTTCAAAAATCATATTATGTTTTTCTTTGTAGCATCTTTGAAAATTTAAAAATTTGATCATAAAAAGTATATTGCAAAAGTTTCATGCATGTTATGTTTTGAAATGTTGAATGATGCAATATTAGGGATGATAATATGATATGTGATAATGCTTAGGATTAATCCATACATATGTATGTTGATGATTTTATGTCATGCATGAGTTTTTGAAGTAAATGTTGATTTGAAACTCTCATTTTGGATTAACATGTTTTTGGTTTAATCATTTTTATGATGAATTAAGATGACATTCTCATGACATATTAAGATGACATAGTGCATGTACATATATGTATGAATTTCTTGATAATCTTTTGATGATAGATGCGATATCATGATGTTTTATTTTTTATGTGTTTGGTCTTGACGGCTTTATGACAAAACTTATGTTTTGATTTTAAATGATGATACATGTTTTCACAAAAAGACTTGAACACCCTCACATGAAATCAATTGTATGAAATGGAAATGAATTTTATATCCTATTGAGATTAATGAATTTAGTTTACCAATCTTGTGAATCTCATGAAAATAAACATGATGAATATTTTGAAAACAAATGAGTGTATCATGCATTTGGTCTTAATGATTTCTCTTGAACATACTTTTTGAAATCATACTTGATAATGAATATCAAGATATTAAAAGGATGTTATCATGGAATCATGCTTGATAATTTATTTTACGAAATTTACCTTTCTATCTTGAATGTTGACATTTTTTTTTTAAAGCAAAGGCATGCTTATAAGAAGCAAATCACATGAATAGAAATTTATAAAAATGAAATGTAATCCTCTATCTTATTGATTTTTTAATAAATCTATACTTGTCATATATGAATTTATTGAATGTAATTTTGAGGATGATTTCAGATTTGACAAATGCTTGATTCTTATTTACGACATAAGATACATTTTAAATATGAATCATGCTTCAATCATGTTAAATGCTTCAATCATTTTCTATCTCTAGAGTTCTCGATTTTGATGAAATACAAGTGATAAATTCATTTATGATATCTTGTAAATCACTTGAATTATGAATGAGTTTTTTTTTTTTATATGATGTGTTAAAAGAATCACTTAAAAAGAAAATGTTTTTCCCATCTTATCGAGATTAATGATTTCATGATATCGTGTGAATCTCGAAATTGATTTTGATGAAATAGTACTAACATGTTATGAATCTCAAAAATGATAATTTGATTATGATTTTTTTTGTGTAACTTGTCTTTTGATTTCTCAGAATTCAATGAAGTGTCATATTGATATCTTGATACTTGGAATATTTTAAAATGTCATCTTGATAAGAATGTTTCAAGTTGCTCTTTGTGCTATATCTTTTCAAATGAATCATGAGCCTTGATATCATATATTTCATAATATAGAAATAGCAAGATTTCATTGCCTTGTATGTCTTGTGTGATGATTGTACATCAATTTGTTTTATTATGAATTATATGAATCTTGATCGTGAACTTGTTAAGAAGAATTTTAATGAATCATGAATCATATCTTTTGTATTCACGAATTGATCCTTATTGATATCTTTCATAAATTCTTTGCATGTTTGGCTTGTTAAATTGGTTGAAATTTTTAGCCATTGAGTTCTCCCTTCTTTTCGATAATGATAAAGGGGGGGTTAGTTTACTAGCCTGCATATTTCAAAGGAAGAAAAATTTGCTAGCTCGATCATTTCATTGAAAGAACTTGCTATCATGAACACTACCAATGAATTACAAATCTTGCAATATAAAGAGAAGCAAAGAATTGCTATTTCGAAAGAAAAAAAAAATGCAAAACTTAGAAAACTTGCAATATAATTGCTCTTGCCATGCTTTGTATCAAAAATAGGTTGATATCCTTAAAAGCATCGCATTAAAGTTTTTAGTGTATCGCAATGTATCACATGTATCACAAATTAAAAATTTTGAGACTATTATCATATCATGTTTAACAATTGATATCTTTCATTGATATGATAAACTATCATCTCATGATATATCGTATAATTATATCATGCTTTGCGATTGTATCATGTGATCTTTGCTGAATTTTCATATTGATATCCTTCATGACATGATTTCTTTGCATTATTGTCTTGTATACTTCATGTGATAATATGAATACATGAAACACTTATGATATGATTTGTATACAATTCCGTGTATTCATAAAATATTTATCTCATCACCCAATAACTCTCTTTTTATTCCTTATGAGATGAAATGAAATAATGCATGAAATACAAATGAGAAGTTAATGATCATGCATGATAGGATGTAATGAATTTTGACATTTAGATACCATCATTTGAATAGCTATGATCATGTTGCCAAAATGATATATCATGAATGCTTGAATATCATGTTTGATATGCTCATAATGATGATTGATTTTTCGGTATCGTGCATAAAAAAATGAAATGTAATGTTAATGAATTTGTGCATTGAAACTATAATGATGCATAAATAAGAATGAATACTTACCTTTGTCATGATTTAGAAATTGATATAAAGGGTTTTTCCTTTCTTTTTGACAATGACAAAGGGGGAGATATATTGCTAGCATAATTCAAGAAAAAAGCAAAAATTACATTTCTCAAAAGAGAAAAAATTGCTATCTTGAACATCACCGAGAATTGCTAGCTTGAAACATCAAGAAAATACAAAAATGTGCTATCGTGCCTATCTCAAGAAAAGCAAATATGCCAACTTGCATATATTTGAATTTGCTAGTTTATAAAACTTGCATATTTCAAAAAGCAAGAGTTGCTTTCTTGAACATCTCTAAATTGCTAGCTTGCAAGATCTAAAACATTGTAAAATTGCTAGATTGCATGATAATAAAAATTTAATATTATGGTTTTCATGCAATGAGTTGAACCCATATAACAAATACTTAATTGTGGTATTTCTCCTTTTTGTTGATGACAAAGGGGGAGAAGTATGTTGATGACATGACATGTGATGCATAAGTTTATGCATATGTTCATGATGAATATTGCAATGACTTGAATTCTGTTTGAATTCAAGGTTCTATCAATATGGCATATTGATAGGGGGAGTTTGTTTAAACTCCGGGAGTTAAGATTAACTCCGTCATCAAGTGGTTGTCATCATCAAAAAGGGGGAGATTGTTGAATCTCGTATTTTGATGATGAAACCACTTGATATGTGTTTATAATTTAAACTGCATTTTGAGTGATGTAGGTATACTCGATCAGGATTAGACAGTTAATGCAGGAGGAATTGACGTTGCGCCGGAAGAGATCACATTAGAATATTGGATGGCTGAACGCTTCGGACGTCGGGCATCGGGCCAAGGAGAGCGGAATTGCGCCAAGGATATCGGGATTGCAGAGGTCAACCGCCGATTGGGCAACAAGCCACAAGAGAGGATGATGCGCTGAAGAACCGGACGAAGTGCCAACCAATGACGTGCCGGGCAACAGAATGTCAATTCGCATTGTAATAATTGTCTAGATCGGAGTAGAGTTTTTGCTTGTGTGTGCAGGATTAACTATGATAACGATGAAGACATAAAGCGAAACAAAGTGTCAGAGTCAAGCGCGAAGGATTTGTTGCGAGTTCGAGAGTTCGACGGAAGTCCGAAGGTTCGTCGGGAATGCTGCCGGAACTAGTCGAGAATGAGTAGGGAGCTTGCCGAAGGGATTTTCGGAAGCTCACCGGAAGGTTCGTTGGAAGTTCGCGGAGCTCGCCGAGAAAGATCGGAGCTTGCCAAAGAAGCTCGTTGGAACTCGCCAAGATCAAATCGTGAAGTCTAGGAGCTTGCCGGGAGTCCGCAGAATGGTTTCCGAGAGTTTATCGGAAGACCGTCGGAAGTTCGTCGGAAGCTCGCTGGAAGAAGTCTTGACTTACGTACTTTGTAATAGCTTAGAAAATGTCTTTAAATTCGTAGTTAGCACGTTAATTAGGGTTAGGATTAGGTGTTAATCCTATAACCCAAGTAGGGGCCAATTGGGCCCGAGTTCGGACTGGTTTGGGCCAAGTTTGGAGCCTAATCAGTGAGCTGAATTGGCCTAGGTGGTGGCACCGCCTAGACTGGGCGGTGGCACCGCCCAGCACCCGAGAGCTGGGCGGTGGCACCGCCACTTATAGGCAGTGGCACCACCGGCCTCAGAAACCCAAGAGAATTCAAAATTTGGAGCCCAATTTTGAATCCTCTTGGGGCCTATAAATACCCCTCATTTCTCAGCAGAGAATACAACCTTTTGAGAAGCTAGAAGTTGAGAAAAGCTTTAGGAAAAGTCTTGTTTTCAATAGCTTGAGTGTTCACCTCCTTTCTTTTCATTGAAATCTTTGTAAAAGGGTGAACCACTTGTAAGAGGTTGTAAGAGGGGTGTAAGAAGGAGGTTGATCTTTGCCTAGTAAAGGAAGATCATTAGTGGATGCCGGTGGCCTCGATGGAAGAGGAATCGGAGGAGTGGATGTAGGTCACGATTGACCGAACCACTATAAACTACCGTCTTCTCTGATTTGCATTTTATTCTTGCTATTTACATACTGCAAACTACTTTACTTAGTCACTACGCTTCCATACGCTGCTAAGTTATTAAGCTTCCAAAATCGATTTTCATCGAAATTGATTTTTATCGAACGAAAGTTTATCATACTTTACCGTTGCACTAATTCACCCCCCCCCCCCCTCTTAGTGCCTCTCCGATCCTAACACAAAAAACTTATAGGGGTATGATAGAAAGTTTACTTTACCTCACTACAACTAGACCAGATATCATGTTCAGTGTAAGACTTTGTGCTAGGTTTCAATCGAACCCTAAGATATCTCATCTCAAAGTAATTAAAAGAATACTTAGATATCTTAAAGGCACCACAAATCTAGGATTATGGTATCCAAAATCCAAAAATTTTAAATTAATTACTTATTATGATGTGGATTTTGTTGGGTGTAAACTAGATAGAAAAAGCACATCAGGAACATGTCAATTTTTGAGACATTTCCTTATTTCCTGGTCATATAAGAAACAAAACTCGGTTGCACTATCAACAACTGAAGCTGAATATATTGCTGCTAGTGCATGCTGTGCACAAGTTGTGTGGATGAAAAACACCTTAGAAGATTATAAAGTCTATCTTAAAAACATTCCCTTTAAATGTGATAACACGAGTGCAATATGTTTAACAAAGAATCTCATTTAACACTCAAGAACAAAACATATTGATATTAGACATCACTTTATACGAGATCATGTTACTAATCATGATGTAATCATAGAGTTCATAGATACTAAGCATCAACTAGCTGATATTTTTACAAAACCTCTAAGTGAAGAACAATTTGATTTCATAAGAAGAGAATTAGGAATGTTGATGTGTCCGAATGCATAAACTTGTTAAAATTATTATTCGGACTTTATTGATTGAATGATCAAATCACTTAATTGCCATTACATGTCTAAAATAACATATTGAAAATTAATACAAAAATTTTCATAACAATGAGCATGTCTTCATGATTGTATAGTCTTGTCCGATTGCATGAATGTGTTATATTAAATTTTCAGTTCCAATCGGATTTCATGAATACATTATTCTCTTTCAGACTTAATAAATATGTCATATATAGTTTGATTCACATCATTGATTTTTGACAAATAGAATCATCTACAAATGCATATTTTTTAGACTTATCATGTGAAAAATATTCTCTTTGAGAAATAAATTTGATGATTCCTTCTTATAAAAGAAAGATATTTTTATGTGCAAGGATTTGATTCACATAAATATCCTGATCCTTGTAAAGTATGCCTTAATATCCTATCGATTTGAATTACACAAATGGCTTTCCTCCTTCATGCAAAAAGATAATAACAAATAAAAAAGAAGAAGTTTTCACTCTATAATCTTCATGTCATGTTTTTCTTGAGATGTTTGTATAATTTATATCCTATCACTCTATATAGATAAATGACATGAACCTACTTATGGCATCGCACATATATTTAAAAGTTGTTTATATCGTTCTCCTTTTTGTTGATGACAAAGGGGGAGAAATATATGAATTGATGCTATAAATGCCATATTATGTTGAAAAAAGCATATATATGAATTGATGCTATGATTATGTCATGCTTGCATCATCGAAAATATATGAATTAATGATAACTATGATTGTCATATTAGCAATATGCTATGTTTGCATCATGTTAAGATATCAAGAACTTGCATCGTAGTCCTACGTGTTGATATCTTACCATGTGATGAAATGCTATGATTACTAAAATACTTGAAATGTGTGCATCATGATAAGATATCAAAATCTTACTTCGAAATTTTACATATTGATATCTTACCATATGATGAATTGCTATCATTACCATCATTCACATTTGAAATTTAAAAATGGATGTCAAGCCTTGACATCATACATCATTTTCAGAGAGATACATCATGATGGGAATCATGAGGGGAGTATTGATAAGTTTAAATGATTTTAACTTATCAATATGTCTCTTGAATTCAAAGGCTTTGAATTCAAGAATGACTTATCTCAATTATGGCACATAGATAGGGGGGAGTTAAAGTTAACTCCATTATCAATTGATTGTCATCATCAAAAAGGGGAAGATTGTTGAATCTCGGATTTTGATGATGATGTCAATTGTCATTTGTTATCTAATCCATATGTTGAGATAAGTGTGCAGGATTAACTACGATAAAAGTAAGACATGCAGCAGGAGTTGCGCCGGAGTCAAGACTATGATCACGTTGGGGGTTCGAGAATTCGATGGAAGTTCGGACGGTCGTCGGAGGTTCTACGGGAACAAATCCGAGAAGTCCAGGAGCTTACCAAAGAAGCTCGTCGGAACTTGCCAAGTGGATCGTCGCAAGTCCAGGAGTTTGCCGGAAGTCCGCAGGAGCATCACCGAGGGTTCATCGGATGATCGACGGAAGCTCGTCGGAAGCTCGCCGGAAGAAGCGATTGACGCACCGGAGCAAGTTGTAGTAAATGTCTTAAGAAATTCGTAGTTAGCATGATGATTAAGTTAGAAATGGGAGGTGATCCCATTAACTTAATCTTAGGGCAATTGGGCCCTCGACAGACCCAAATTGGGTCGAATGGATCAGCCCATTCGGACTCAGATTCTTGGCCAAAGGTGGCATTGCCTGGGTCGGCGGTGGCACCGCCCAGGGCTCAGACTCCGAGCTCTGGCTGGGCGGTGCAACCGCCTCTGATAGAGGTGCAACCGCATGAGCTCGGTCTCCGAGCTCTGGCTGGGCGGTGCAATCGCCCCAGTCAAGCGGTGGCACCGCCTGAGCTTGGTCTACGAGCTCTGGTAGGTGGTGCAACCGCCCCTGACAAGAGGTGACACCGCCCAAAGGCTCAGTCTTCGAGCTCTGCCAGGCAGTGCAACCGCCCCAGTCAGGCGGTGCAACCGCCAAACCGCGGAAATTCCAAAAATTTACAATTTTGAGCTCGGAATTCAAACTAGGTTGGGGCCTATAAATACCCCACCCTTTCAGCAATGAAAGAGCAACCAAAAACCACCGAAATACCAATCTTACTCTGTGATTTTTAGAGCTCAAAAGTGTTGTATGAGTTAAAAGTTCTCCTTCCTCTTTTCTTCCAAGTTTTGATCTGTCAAGAGAGGAAAGAAAATTCTGTAAGGGTTGTCTCATAAGCCCGTCAAAAGGAGTGAAACTATAAAAAGGTGGTTGGCCTTCTCCTATTGAAGGAAGGCCTCTAGTGGACGTCGGTGACCTCGTCGGTGGAGGAAGCCAAAAGTGGATGTAGGTCAAGATTGACCGAACCACTCTAAATCTCGATTTGCATTAACTTTGAGCATATTATCTTTACCGCAAACCTCCTCAATAGCTTACTGCCTTCTGCGCATTTACGATCATATTTCAAAGTTCAGTATTTTTCGAATCGGCGTTTAGACGTAAATCAGTTTTATCATACGAACATCATATTTTAGTTTACGCTTACATTCTAATTACCATCATAACTGCAAACTGCCTTCATAGATTTGCTTTAACTGCATCTTGCTTGATCATAAGTTAAAGTGATTTACGAATCGACTTTTCTACCGAAATTGCTCTTATCGTACGAACATAGTTTTAATCGTCGAAAGTTTTCTACTGCACTAATTCACTCCCCCCCCCCCCTCTCTTAGTGCTCTTGATCCTAACAGGATTAACTACGATGGAAATGAGACATGTAGCAAAAGTTACGCTGGAGTCAAGGCCATGATCACATTGGGGGTTCGAGAGTTCGACGGAAGTCCGAACGGTCGTCGGAGGTTCTGCGGGAACAAATCCGAGAAGTCCAGGAGCTTGAAAAAGAAGCTCATCGGAACTCACCAAGTGGATCATCGCAAGTCCAGGAGTTTGCCTGAAGTCCACCGGAGCATCGTCGAAGGTTCGTTGGATGTTCGCCAGAAGTTCGCTGGAAGCTCGTCAGAAGAAGCGATTGACGCACCGGAGCAAGTTGCAGTAAATGTCTTAAGAAATATCATAGTTAGAATGTAGATTAAGTTAGGAATGGGAGGTGATCCCAGTAACTTAATCTGCGGGCAATTGGGCCCTTGGCCAAATGGATCAACCCATTCAGACTAGAATTCCTGCTAGACGGTGGCACCGCCTAGGAGATGGTCTCCTAGGAAAGTTGGGTGGTGCAACCGCCTAGGTTAGGCGGTGGCACCACCTAGGCTCAATCTCCGAGCGAGACTAGGAGGGGCAACTGCCCCAGTCAGGCGGTGGCACCACTTGGGCTCAGTCTCCGAGCAAGACTGGGTGGTGCAACCGCCCCTGTCAGGCGGTGGCACCGCCCAGAGGCTCAGTCTCCGAGCTGCCAAGCGATTGTACCGCCCTAGTCAGGAGGTAGTACCGCCAAGACCCCAGAAATCTGGGAAAAGATATTTTTTAGCTCCAAATTCAAACTAGTTTGCGGCCTATATATACCCCACCCTTTCCTGAATGAAAGGGCACCGAAAATCCAATCTTACTCTGTGATTTTTAGAGCTCAAAAGTTTTGTAAATGCTAGAAGTTCTCCTCCTTTTCTTCCAAGTTTTGATCTTTCAAGAGAGGAGAGAAAAGTTTGTAAGGGTTGTCTCATAAGCCCGTTAAAAGGAGTGAAATTGTAAAAGGGTGGTTGGCCTTCGCCTATTAAAGGAAGGCCTCTAGTGGACATCGGTGATCTCATCGGAGGAGGAAGCCAAAAGTGGATATAGGTCAAGATTGATTGAACCACTCTAAATCTTAGTTTGCATTTACTTTCTGTTCTCTATCTTAACTGCAAACTGCCTCCATAGCTTTACTTTAACTGCACTTCGCCTAATCTAAGTTAAAGCAACTTCTGAATCGGCTTTCATACCGAAATCGCTTTTATCGTACGAACGTCGTATTTCGGTTTGCAATTACATTCTGTTCTCTATCTTAACTGCAAACTGCCTCTATATCTTTACTTTAACTGCATCTCGCTTGATCACAATTTAAAGTGATTTCCGAATCGGCTTTCTGACCGAAATCATTTTTATCATACGAATGTCGTTTTAAATCGTCGAAAGTTTTTCGCTGCACTAATTCACCCTCCCCCCCTCTTAGTGCTCTTATCCTAACAATTAGTATCAAAGCGGGGTTAACTTTCAAATGGATTAAAACCCAAGAGAGATGACATATGCCGAAAACCAAGAGGGCCACTCTATTACACGTCCACCCATGTTCAATGAAACAGACTACACCTATTGGAAGACCCGAATGAGGATCTTCCTTATTTCAATGGATTTTGAACTTTGGAATCTTGTCGAAAATGGATTTTCGAAGTCTTCTCTTCCAATGATCAATTGGAATGAATTGGAGAAGAAGACTTTCGCTCTTAATGCAAAGGCTATGAATGTCTTATTTTGTACTCTTGATAAAAATGAGTTCAATCGTGTTTCAGTTTGTGAAACTACGTTTGATATTTGGCATACACTCAAAGTGACTCACGAAGGCACAAGTAGAGTGAAAGAGTCAAAAATCAATCTTTTGATATATTCTATTGAACTTTTTCGAATGAAACCGAGCGAGACTATTGGTGACATGTACACCCGTTTCATGGATATCGTCAATAGTCTAAAAGGACTCGGCAAAAGTTTTTCGAATTTTGAAGTTGGGACCCTAAAGTCACTGCTATACAAGAGGCTAAAAATTTAAACAACTTCCCCCTTGAAGAACTAATCAGGTCATTAATGACCAATAAAATGACTTGCAAGGCTCATAAAGAGTAAGAAGACATCCTTCCAAAGAATAGGAAGGATATGGAACTTAGAACTTTAGATGACCACTTGAGAGAAAACTCAAGTGATGAGGACTGTGATGATTGTTGAATCTCGGATTTTGATGATGAAGTCAATTGTCATTTGTTATCTAATCTATATGTTGAGACAAGTGTACAGGATTAACTATGATGAAAGTAAGATATGCAGCAGGAGTTACGTCGGAATCAAGACAATGATCACATTGGGAGTTCGAGAGTTCGACGGAAGTTCAGACAGTCGTCGGAGGTTCTGCGGGAACAAATCTGAGAAGTCCATAATCTTGCCAAAGAAGTGTTGAATCTCGTATTTTGATGATGAAACTACTTGGTATATGTTTATGACTTAATCTGCGTTTTGAGTGACGCAAGATGCCTCGATCAGGATAAGACAATTAAAGCAGGAAAATCATGTTGTGCCGAAGGAACATGTCAGAAGATTGGACGTCGGGCCGGTGGATCGGTCGACGTATCGACAGAAGGCTTCGGGCCATGGACTCGGGCATCGGGCCAAGAAGAGCAGATATTGTGCCAAGGATATCGGAGTTGCGGAGTCAATTGGCCGATTGGGCAATAGGCTGCAGGAGAGGACGATACGCCGAAGAATCGGACGAAGCGTCGAGGGACCAATGACATGCCGGACAACTTGGTTAATTGCTTAGGATTAATTGTCTCGATTGAAGTTTTGTTTTACATGTGCAGGATTAACTACAATGGAAGTAAGACATGCAGCAGGAGTTGCGCCGGAATCAAGATAACGATCACGTTGGGAGTTCAAGAGTTCGGACGGTTGTCGGAGGTTCTGCGGGAACAAATCCGAGAAGTCCATTAGCTTGCCAAAGAAGCTCGTCGGAACTTGCCAAGTGGATCGTCGCAAGTCTAGGAGTTTGCCGGAAGTCCGCAGGAGCATCACCGAGGGTTCATCGGATGATCGAAGGAAGTTCGCCGGAAACTCGCCGAAAGAAACGATTGACGCACCAGAGCAAGCTACAGAAATTGTCTTAGGATTTATCGTAGTTAGCACAATGATTAAGTTGGAAATGGGAGGTGATCCCATTAGCTTAATCTTGGGGCAATTGGGCCACTGAAAAACCCAAATTGGGCCGAATGGATCTACCCATTCGGACCCTGATTGCTGTGGGTGGTGTAACCGCCCAAGCCAGGAGGTAGCACCGCCTGGGCTCAGTCTCCGAGTGAGACTGGGCGGTGCAACCTCTCCTGACAGGAGGTAGCACCGCTTGAGCTCAGTCTTCGAGCTCTAGCAGGCGGTGCAACCGCCCCAGTCAGGACGTGCAACCGCTTGAGCTCGGTCTTCGAGCTCTGGCAGAGAGGTGCAACCGCCCCTGACAGAGGTGGCACCGCCTAGTGGCTCAGTCTTCGAGCTCTGCCAGGCGGTGCAACCGCCCTAGTCAGGAGGTGCAACCACCTGATCCTGGAATTCCGGGAATTGATAGTTTTGAGCTCCAAATTTGAACTGGGTTGGGGCCTATAAATACCCCACCCATTCAGCACTGAGAGGAAGCAACTTACACCGAAATCTTGATCCTTTCTGTGATTCTTAGAGCTCAAAATTGTTGTAAAGGCCAAAAGTTCTTCTCCCTCTGTTCTTCCAAGTTCTGAGTTGTAAAGAGAGGAGAGAAAATTTCTGTAAGGGTTGTCTCCTAAGCCCGTCAAAAGGAGTAAAACTGTAAAAGGGTGGTTGGCCTTCGCCTATTGAAGGAAGGCCTCTAGTTGACGTCGGTAACCTCGTCGGTGGAGGAAGCCAAAAGTGGAGTAGGTCAAGATTGACCGAACCACTCTAAATCTCAGTTTGCATTTACTTTGAGCATTTTATCTTTACTGCAAACCTCCTAAATAGCTACTACCTTCTGCGCTTTTACGAACGAGTTTCTAAGTTCAGAGCTTTCCGAATCTGCGTTTAGACGTAAATCGGCTTTTTCGTACGATCATTACATTTCAGTTTACGTTTTCGTTTTGATTTCAATCATAACTGCAAACTGCCTTCTGCGCATTTATAAAACGTATCTCAAAGTTCAGTATCCTCAAAATTGGCATTTAGACGTAAATCGGTTTTATCGTACGAACGTCGCATTTCAGTTTGCGCTTGCTTTCTGATTTTCATCGTAAACTACAAACTGCCTTCGTAGATTTACTTTAACGTCATCTCGCTTAATCTTAAGTTAAAGTAATCTTAGAATCGGCTTTTACATCGAAATCGTTTTTATCAAACGAACGCAGCTTTCGATTTTAATAGTGAAAGATTTCAGCGGCACTAATTCACCCCCCCCCCCCCCCCTCTTAGTGCTATTGATCCTAACAATTGGTATCAGAGTGGGGTATTTCTCATTTCGGATTTACACCCGAGAGAAATGGCTCTTCAAGGCTTTCAAGAGGGCTTATCGGTTTTTCGTCCACCGTTGTTTAACGGATTGGACTACACTTATTGGAAAACTCGAATGAGAGTTTTCTTGACTTCTATGAATTTGGATTTATGGAATATCGTTGAAAACGATTTTTAACTTCCCTCTAAACCGATGAACGAATGGTCGGATTTGGAGAAGAAGTATTTTTCTTTAAACGCAAAGGCTATGAATGCCTTATTTTGCGCTTTGGACAAAAATGAGTTCAATCAGATTTCTACGTGCGAAACGGCTTTTGACATTTGGCAAACACTTGAAATCACGCACGAGGGAACTAGTAGAGTCAAAGACTCGAAAGTTAACATTTTATTTTATGATTTTGAGCTTTTTCAAATGCAACCAAGCGAGACTATAGGCGACATGTACACCCGTTTCACGGATGTCGTCAATAGTTTAAGAGCTCTTGGAAAATGTTTTTCGGATTTTGAACTCGTAAACAAGATTTTGCGTTCTCTTTCTAAGAAGTGGGATCCAAAAGTAACTGCAATACAAGAAGCTAAAAACCTAAACAACTTACCACTTGAAGAACTAATTGGTTCGTTGATGACATATGAAATAGTGCACAATGTACAAGATGAACAAAATCACCTTCCAAAGAACAGGAAGGATTTGGAACTCCGGACAAATGAATACCACTTGAGCGATGACTCAAGTGATGAGGACAATGATGAACTTGAACTTCGAACACTAAATCTTAATAAGTTTATTAAACAAAAATCTAAAATAAACAATAAACTTGATCGAAGGAAGAGGCCAAAGAAGAAGAACACAAAGTGGGATGAATCGAGCTCCTCCGAAGACGAGGAGAAAATCAACAAAGGTGAGGTGGCAAACTACGCCTTAACCACTTTCAATGATGAGGTAATCGAAATCCCCCTAATTTATTTTGAAATTACTTGATGCTTTCATTTTCTTTTTTAGTTTAGAATTAATGTTTTAAAAAAATATATATTATGATCATGCTAGTAATTTCGAAAATGATAATATTGCATATTTTATGATAAACAAACAAAATGATTTTGATTGAAAATATAAAATCATGGTTAAGAAGTAATAATGTGTCATGTTGATGTCCATTGTTATTTCTCGATTTTGAGTATATTAAATCATGTTTAATTTGAAGTTATGAGTATATATTTTTGAAATTATGTATGATGATTCTTGATGGATTATCGATTTTCAAGATAATAATAGTGGCTTTAAAAAAATTGATGTATGTTTTCATTTGACATAAATGAAAAGGCATGCTAACATGAAATCGATCACTTAAGATGAAACACTTAAAAAATGGGAGAAATATATGAATTGATGCTATAAACACTATGCTATGATTATCCCATGCTTTTATCATCAAGAGATATATGAATTGATATGATTGCCATATTTGCAATGCTTATATGAATTGATGCTATGATTGCCAAATTTGCATTATGCTATGTTTGCCTCATGCGTTAAGATATCAAGAACTTGTATCGTAATTTTACGCATTGATATCTTACCATGTGATGAAATGCTACAATTGATGAACATTTGAAATGTAATCCTCTATCTTATTGATTTTTCAATAAATCTATGCTTGTCATATATGAATTTATTGAATGTAATTTTGAGGATGATTTCAGATTTGACAAATGCTTGATTCGTATTTACGACATAAGATACACTTTAAATATGAATCATGCTTCAATTATGATAAAATGCTTCAATCATTTTCTATCTCTAGAGTTCTCGATTTTGATGAAATACAAGTGATAAATTCATTTATGATATCTTGTAAATCACTTGAATTATGAATGAGTTTTTTATGATGTGTTAAAAGAATCACTTAAAAAGAATGCTTTTCCCATCTTATCGAGATTAATGATTTCATGATATTGTGTGAATCTCGAAATTGAATTTGATGAAATAGTAATAACATTATTCATGTTATGAATCTTAAAAATGACAATATGCTTCATGTGATAATATGAATACATGAAACACTTATGATATTCCGTGTATTCATAAAATATTTATCTCATCATCCAATAACTCTTCTTGATATTCCTTATGAGATGAAATGAAATAACGCATGAAATACAAATGAGGAGTTAATGATCATGCATAATAGGATGTAATGAATTCTGACATTTAGATACCATCGTTTGAATATCTATGATCATGTTGCCAAAATGATATATCATGAATGCTTGAATATCATGTTTGATATGCTCATGATGATGATTAATTTTTCGGTATCATGCATAAAAAAAAATGAAATGTAATGTTAATGAATTTGTGCATTGAAACTATAATGATGCACAAATAAGAATGATTACTTACCTTTATCATGATTTAGAAATTGATGTAAAGGGTTTTTCCCTTCTTTTTGACAATGACAAAGGGGGAGATAGATTGCTAGCACAATTCAAGAAAAAGGTAAAAAATTACACTTCTCAAAAGAGAAGAAATTGCTATCTTGAACATCACCGATAATTGCTAGCTTGAAATGTCAAGAAAATGTAAAAGCTTGTTTACCTTCTTGCACATCTAAAGAGAAGATGCAAATGTAACACTTGCCAAATTGTTGGCTTGCCTCATGTAAAACATTATCTCTTGCTAGTTTGGCATTTTGCTAGCTTGCACTTTGCAAAGAAAGCAAAAATGACACTTCTCAAAAGAGAAGAAAGAGCTTGTTATCTTGAACATCACAAGCTTGCCAAACAAAAATTGCAAAAGTGCTATCTTGCCTATCTCAAGAAGCAAAACTTGCAACTTGCACATTGCAATAGGAAGCAAGAATCATAAGCCTACACAAGAAAGCTATCTTGCATTTGCTTTCGAAATTTTTGCTAGCTTGTATGTAGTAAAACTTGCATATCATAAAATTTGCTAGCTTTTAGTATAAAGAGAAGCAAATAGTTGCTATCTCAAGAAAATTAAACATGCTAAACTTACACCTTGCAATGGAAGCAAAAATGCAAGCTCAAACATTGCAAAGGAAGCAAAAATTTGCTAGCTTGCAACTTGCATATTTCAAGAAGCAAGAGTTGCCTTCTTGAACATCTCTAAATTGCTAGCTTGCATGTTCTAAAAGTGCTATCTTGTATGCTGTAAAACCTGCATATCTAAAACTTGATAGCTTGAATGTTCTAAGCATGATGTAACACATTGCTAAATTTGCTGGCTTCAAAACTGCATAATGATAAAACTTGATATTATGTTTTTCATGCAATAAGTTGAACCAGAATCACAAACACTTGATTGTGGTACTTCTCCTTTTTGTTGATGACAAAGGGGGAGAAGTATGTTGATGACATGACATGTTATGCATAAGTTTATGCATAAGTTCATGATGACGTGTTGCAAGTATTCATGATTAATATTGCAATGACTTGAATTCAGTTTGAATTCAAGATTCTATCAATATGGCATATTGATAGGGGGAGTTTGTTTAAACTCCGGGAGTTAAGGTTAACTCCGTCATCAAGTGGTTGTCATCATCAAAAAGGGGGAGATTGTTGAATCTTGTATTTTGATGATGAAACTACTTGATATATGTTTATGACTTAATCTGCGTTTTGAGTGACGCAGGATGCCTCGATCAGGATGAGACAATTAAAGCAGGAAAATCATGTTATGCCGAAGGAACATGTCAAAAGATTGGATGTCGGGCCGATGGATCAGTCGACGTATCGACAGAAGGCTTCGGGCCATGGACTCGGACATCAGGCCAAGAAGAGCAGGTATTATGCCAAGGATATCGGAGTTGCGGAGTCAACTGGTCGATTGGGCAATAGGCTGTAGGAGAGGACGATGCGCCGAAGAATCGGACGAAGCGTCGAGGGACCAATGACATGCCGGACAACTTGGTTAATTACTTAGGATTAATTGTCTCGATCAAAGTTTTGTTTTACATGTGCAGGATTAACTACGATGGAAGTAAGACATGCAGTAGGAGTTGCACCGGAATCAAGATAACGATCACGTTGGGAGTTCGAGAGTTCGACGGAAGTTCGGACGGTCATCGGAGGTTCTGTGGGAGCAAATCCGAGAAGTCCATTAGCTTGCCAAAGAAGCTCGTCGGAACTCGCCAAGTGGATCATCCGCAGGAGCATCACGGAGGGTTCATCGGATGATTGACGGAAGTTCGCCGAAAACTCACCGGAAGAAGCGATTGACGCACCAGAGCAAGCTGCGGAAATTGTCTTAGGATTTATTGTAGTTAGCACAATGATTAAGTTGGAAACGGGAGGTGATCCCATTAGCTTAATCTTAGGGCAATTGGGCCCCTGAAAAACCCAAATTGGGCCGAATAGATCTACCCATTCGGACCTTGATTGCTGTGGGAGGTGCAACCGCCCAAGCCAGGAGGTAGCACTGCCTGGGCTAAGTCTCCCAGGGAGACTGGGCGGTGCAACCGCCCCAGCCAGGAGGTAGCACTACCTGGGCTCAGTCTCCGAGCGAGAGTGGGCGGTGCAACCTCTCCTGACAAGAGGTAGCATCGCCTGAGCTCAGTCTTCGAGCTCTGGCAGGCGGTGCAACCGCCCTAGTCAGGAGGTGCAACCGCTTGAACTCGGTCTTCGAGCTCTAGTAGAGAGGTGCAACTGTCCCTGACAGAGGTGGCACCGCCTAGTGGCTCAGTCTTCGAGCTCTGCCAGGCGGTGCAACCGCCCCAGTCAGGAGGTGCAACCGCCTGATCCCAGAATTCCGGGAATTGACAGTTTTGAGCTCCAAATTTGAACTGGGTTGGGGCCTATAAATACCCCACCCATTCAGCACTGAAAGGAAGCAACTTACACCGAAATCTTGATCCTTTCTGTGATTCTTAGAGCTCAAAATTGTTGTAAAGGCCAAAAGTTCTTCTCCCTCTGTTCTTCCAAGTTCTGAGTTGTAAAGAGAGGAGAGAAAATTTCTGTAAGGGTTGTCTCCTAAGCCCATCAAAAGGAGTGAAACTGTAAAAGGGTGGTTGGCCTTCGCCTATTGAAGGAAGGCCTCTAGTTGACGTCGGTGACCTCGTCGGTGGAGGAAGCCAAAAGTGGAGTAGGTCAAGATTGACCGAACCACTCTAAATCTCAGTTTGCATTTACTTTGAGCATTTTATCTTTACTGCAAACCTCCTAAATAGCTACTGCCTTCTGCGCTTTTATAAACGAGTTTCTAATTTCAGAGCTTTCCGAATCTGCGTTTAGACATAAATCGGCTTTTTCGTACGATCATTACATTTCAGTTTACGTTTACGTTTTGATTTCAATCATAACTGCAAACTGCCTTCTGTGCATTTATAAAATGTATCTCAAAGTTCAGTATCCTCAAAATTGGCATTTAGACGTAAACCGATTTTATCGTACGAACGTTGCATTTCAGTTTGCGCTTGCTTTCTTATTTTCATCGTAAACTGCAAACTGCCTTCGTAGATTTACTTTAACGTCATCTCGCTTAATCTTAAGTTAAAGTAATCTTAGAATTGCCTTTTACATCGAAATCGTTTTTATCAAACGAACGCAGCTTTTGATTTTAATAGTGAAAGATTTCCGCTGCACTAATTCACCCCCTCCCTCTTAGTGCTCTTGATCCTAACAAGAAGCTCGTCGGAACTTGCCAAGTGGATCGTCGCAAGTCCAGGAGTTTGCCGGAAGTCCGCAGGAGCATCACCGAGGGTTCATCGGATGATCGACGGAAGTTCGCCGGAAGCTCGCCGAAAGAAGCGATTGAAGCACCGGAGCAAGTTGCAGTAAATGTCTTAGTAAATATCGTAGTTAGCAAAATGATTAAGTTGGAAATGGGAGGTGATCCCATTAACTTAATCTTGGGGCAATTGGGCCCCTGAAAAACCCAAATTGGGCCGAATGGATCAACCCATTCGGACCCTGATTTCTGCCGAGCGGTTGATCTGCCAGGCGGTTGAACCGCCCCAATCAGGCGGTGGCACCGCCTGAGCTCGATCTTCGAGCTCTGGCAGGCGGTGCAACCGCCTCAGTCAGGTGGTGGCACCGCCTGAGCTCGGTCTTCGAGCTCTGGCAAGAGGTGCAACCGTCCCTGACAGGAGGCGGCACCGCCCAGAGGCTCAGTCTTCGAGCTCTGCTAGGCGGTGCAACCGCCTAAGTCAGGAGGTGCAACCGCCAGATCCCGGAATTCCAGGAATTGACAGTTTTATGCTCAAAATTCAAACTGGGTTGGGGCCTATAAATACCCCACCCTTTCAGCACTGAAAGAGCACCAAAAACACACCGAAATCCTGATCTTATTCTGTGATTTTTAGAGCTCAAAATTGTTGTAAAGGCCAAAAGTTCTTCTCCCTCTTTTCTTCCAAGTTCTGATCTTTAAAGAGAGGAGAGAAAATTCTGTAAGGGTTGTCTCCTTAGCCCGTCAAAAGGAGTGAAACTGTAAAAGGGTGGTTGGCCTTCGCCTATTGAAGGAAGGCCTCTAGTAGACGTCGGTGACCTCGTTGGTGGAGGAAGCCAAAAGTGGATGTAGGTCAAGATTGACCGAACCACTCTAAATCTCGGTTTGCATTTACTTTGAGCATCTTATCCTTACTGCAAACCTCCTCAATAGCTTACTGCCTTCTGCACATTTACGATCGTGTTTTAAAGTTTAGTATTTTCCGAATCGACGTTTAGACATAAATCAGTTTTATCGTACGAACATCATATTTCATTTTGCGCTTACATTTTAACTTTCATCATAACTGCAAACCGCCTTCATAGATTTTCTTTAACTACATCTCGCTTGATTACAAGTTAAAGAGATTTACGAATCGACTTTTCTACCGAAATCGCTTTTATCGTACGAACACCTTTTTAATCGTCGAAAGTTTTTCGCTGCACTAATTCACCCCCCCCGCCCCCCTCTTAGTGCTCTTGATCCTAACAATTGGTATCAGAGCAGGGCTAACTCTCAAATGGATTAAAACCCAAGAGAGATGGCATACGCCGGAAACCAAGAGGGCCATTCTATTACACGTCCACCCATATTCAATGGGATAGACTACACCTATTGGAAGACCCGAATGAGGATCTTTCTTATTTTTATGGATTTTGAACTTTGGAATCTTGTCGAAAATGGATTTTTGAAGTCTTCTCTTCCAATGATCGATTGGAATGAATTGGAGAAGAAGGCTTTCGCTCTTAATGCAAAGGCTATGAATGCCTTATTTTGTGCGCTTGATAAAAACGAGTTCAACCTTGTTTCAGTTTGTGAAACCGCATTTGATATTTGGTACACACTTGAAGTGACTCATGAAGGCACAAGTAGAGTGAAAGAGTCAAAAATCAATCTTTTGATACATTCTTTCGAACTTTTCCGGATGAAACCGAGTGAGACTATTGGCGATATGTTTACTCGTTTCACGGATATCGTCAACGGTCTAAAAGGACGCGGGAAAAGATTTTTGGATTTTGAGCTCGTAAATAAGATTCTAAGATCCCTTCCTAAGAGTTGGGATCCTAAAGTCACTGCTATTCAAGAGGCGAAAGACCTAAACAACTTCCCTCTTGAAGAACTAATCGGGTCGTTAATGACCTACGAGATGACTTGCAAAGCTCATGAAGAGCAAGAAGACATCCTTCCAAAGAACATGAAGGATATGGCACTTAGAACTTCAGAAGACCACTGGAGAGAAAACTCAAGTGATGAGGACTGTGACGATGACTTGGCACTTCTAACAAGAAAATTTAAAAAATTTATTAAAAGAAACAAGTTTAAGAATAAAACAAAAAATAAATTTGAACCCAAGAAGGACCAAGTTATTTGCTATGAGTGCAAAAAGCCGGGACACTACAAGAGTGATTGTCCCCAAGTCAAAAATAGAACATCAAAGAAGAAAGCGCTCAAAGCAACGTGGGATGACTCGAGCGCGTCCGAAGAAGAGGAGTCCAACACCGAGCAAGTTGCTCATTACGCCTTAATGGCCATCGGGGAGGAGGTAACAAATTTAATAGATACAGATTTATCATTTGACGAATTATTAAATGTCTTCCATGACTTATTTGATGAATGCAAGATTATTAGTAGAAAATACAAATTGCTAAAAAAGTAGCATGATAGTCTTACTTGTAATTTTGATAAGTTAAAAACTGAATATCATGATAGTTTAGGTTCATGCATAAAATGTCATGATCTAGAAACTCTCTAAAAGGAAAACTTGCTACTTAAAGACACCTTGAAGAAATTCGAGGTTGGTAGCAAGTCTTTGAACATGATCCTTGCAAACAAGGGTCACGTTCTCAAAAGAAGTGGAATCGGATTTGTGAGAAGTCCTCACCAAAATCCAACCACCTTCATAAAAGGTCACATCTTACATGTTCGACACCAAAGCAAATGCAACTTTTGTTGCAAACTTGGACACAAAATGCATTATTATCCATTCAAGAAAATTAGTCCGAACAAATTAATTTGTGTTCCTAAAGGAATCGTGATAAATTATATGCAACATGATAAACAATTTAGATCTATTTTTTAGGCACCCAAAAGCAAATGGGTACCTAAAGATTAACCTTTCTTGTAGAAACCTATACCATCGCAAGCTAGGAGCAAGAGATGGTACCTTGATAGTGGATGCTCAAGGCATATGACCGGAGATCCATCTCAATTCTCTAAGCTCACTAGCATAGACGAAGGCTATGTCACCTTCGGAGACAACAACAAGGGTAAAATCATTGGCAAAGAAACCATAGGTAATAAATCCAACTTCTTTATTAAAGATGTTTTGTTAGTTGATGGTTTAAAACATAACCTCTTGAGCATTAGTCAATTATGTGATAAAGGATATATTGTCAGATTCAAATCTAGTGCTTGCATCATTGAAAAACCACACAAAAACACATCTATGATTACATTAAAATAAAATAACGTATACACTATTGATATCAATGATTTGTGTAATGAAATGTGTTTTTCGGTTTTGAATAAGGATGCTTGGCTATGGCATAGAAGATTAGGTCATGCTAGCATGAAACAAATCACTCAAATATCATCTAAAGAACTTGTAAGAGGAATTCCTCATATCAAGTTCATCAAAGATAATGTATGTGATGCTTGCCAATTAGGTAAACAAATTAAGGGTAGTTTCAAATCTAAGAATCAAATAAGCACCTCTAGACCCTTACAATTGATCCATATGGACTTGTTCGGACCAATCTCTACATCAAGCCTAGGAGGTAGCAAATACGCCTTCGTCATTGTAGATGACTATAGCAGATACACATGGACTTACTTCTTAAAACAGAAAAATGAATGCTTTAGATGTTTTACCAAGTTTTGTAAACTTGTTCAAAATGAGAAGGGTTCTATGATTTCGTCAATTAGAAGTGATCACAGTGGTGAATTTCAAAACCATGATTTCCAAGAATTTTGTGAACTCAATGGATGCAACCATAATTTCTCTACTCCTAGAAATCCTCAACAAAATGGAGTAGTAGAAAGAAAAAATCGAAATTTACAAGAAATGGCAAGAACCATGTTGAATGAACATAGCCTACCCAAATATTTTTGGGCCAATGCCGTAAACACCGCATGCTATATTTTGAATAGAGTTCTAGTAAGACCCTTACTCACCAAAACTCCCTATGAGTTATGGAACAACAAAAAACCCAATGTTTCATATTTTAAAGTCTTTGGGTGTAAGTGTTTTATCTTGAATGAAAAAGATAACTTAGGAAAATTTGATGCTAAATCCGATAAAGGAATCTTTCTTGGTTATTCTTCGGTTTCTAAAGCTTTTTGTATCTTCAATAAAAGAACTTTAATTATTGAAGAATCAATTCATGCTGTTTTCAATGAGATTTCCAAAATCAGGAAAAACGATTTTGATGATGATGTTAATTTTGATTCCTTGAATTTAAATGAAACCCCGTCTCCAACTAGCAACTTGGATGCATCCACTTCCGAAACATCCTTACCCAAGGATTGGAAGTATGTAGATGCTCATCCTAAGGAGCTAATCTTAGGAGACACATCAAAGGGGGTTCAAACACGTTCTTCTCTTAAAAATTTTAGTGCCAACGCCGCTTTTCTCTCCCAAATTGAACCCAAATGTGTTGACGAATCCATGAAAGATGATTCATGGATTATCGCAATGCAAGATGAATTAAATCAATTTGAGAGAAATGAGGCGTGGAAGCTTATTCCTAGGCCAAATGACCATTTAGTTATTGGTACTAAATGGGTTTTTAGAAACAAGCAAGATGAATATGGTATCGTGGTTAGAAACAAGGCTAGATTAGTGGCCAAAGGTTTCAACCAAGAAGAATGTATCGATTATGAAGAAACCTTCGCTCCTGTGGCTCGATTAGAAGCCATAAGGATGCTCCTTGCCTACGCTAGTGGTAATAATTTTAAGTTGTTTCAAATGGATGTTAAAAGCGCTTTTCTTAATGGCTTTATTTCCGAAGAAATCTATGTTGAACAACCTCTTGGATTTGAAAATAATAGCCTCCCTAATCATGTGTTTAGATTAACTAAAGCTCTCTATGGTTTAAAACAAGCTCTGAGGGCTTGGTATGAGAGACTTAGTTCTTTTCTTATTGAAAATAATTTCACAAAAGGCAAGGTTGATACTACATTGTTCATCAAGAATTTTGAAAATAATTTTCTCATTGTTCAGATTTATGTTGATGATATTATCTTTGGTTCTACGAATGAATCTCTTTGTGAATCTTTTGCTAAAACTATGAGTCTTGAATTCGAAATGAGTTTAATGGGAGAATTAACATTCTTCTTAGGCTTACAAATCAAACAACTAAGCAATGGCATCTTTATTAGTCAAACTAAATATGCTATGAATTTGCTAAAAAGGTTTAATATGAATAGCTCAAAAGCTATTAACACTCCTATGAGCACCTCCACTAAGTTAGAAATTGATGAAAGTGGAGAAAGCTTCGATCAAAAAACTTATAGGGGCATGATAGGAAGTTTACTTTACCTCACTGCAACTAGACCAGATATCATGTTCAGTGTAGGACTTTGTGCTAGATTTCAATCAAACCCTAAGATATCTCATCTCAAAGCAGTTAAAAGAATACTTAGATATCTTAATGATACCACAAATCTAGGATTATGGTACCCAAAATCAGAGAATCTTGAGTTAATTGCTTATGCTGATGCGGACTTTGCTAGCTGTAGACTAGATAGAAAAAGCACATCAGGAACATGTTAATTTTTAGGACATGCCCTTGTTTCCTGGTCATCTAAGAAACAAAACTCGGTTGCACTATCAACAACCAAAGCTGAATATATTGCAGCAAGTGCATGCTGTGCACAAGTTGTATAGATGAAAAACACCTTAGAAGATTATAAAGTTCATCTTAAAAATATTCCCATTAAATGTGATAACACAAGTGCAATATGCTTAACAAAGAATCCTATACAACACTCAAGAACAAAACATATTGATATTAGACATCACTTTATACGAGATCATGTTACTAATCATGATGTAATTATAGAGTTCATTGATACTAAACATCAACTAGCTGATATTTTTACAAAACCTCTAAGTGAAGAACAATTTGATTTCATAAGAAGAGAATTAGGAATGTTGATGTGTCCGAATACATAAACTAGTTAAAATTATTTTTCGGACTTTATTGAATGATCAAATCACTTGATTGCCATTACATTCCTAAATAACATGTTGGAAATTATGTGTTGAATACAAAAATTTCCATAACAATAAGCATATTTTGTCTTCATGATTGTATCTGAAAATCTATAGCATAGTCTTATCCGACTGCATGAAAGTGTTAATTTTATTTTCGGATTCGCTTAACAATTGGTATCCTAACAATCGGATTTTCTCATACACTTATTATATGAAAAATATTTTTTTGAAATGGATTTGATGAAATGATTCCTGCTTATAAATTCCATCTTAAAATATGGATGATAGTGTTTTTACTTGCAAAGATTTGTTTCACATACATATCTTGATCCTTGTAAAAATGAAGTATGATTTAATCTCTCATCGATTTTAACTTCACTCAAAGTAAACTCACAAATAGCCTTCCTCCTTCATGCAAAAAGATTATAACAAATAAAAAGGAAGAAGTACTCAAAGCGATCTACATATCATGCTTTCCTTTATATGCTTGTATAATTGATTTCCCATCACTCACTATTGGAAAATAACATGACCCTAGTAAAGGCATGAACAATTATCACACTTATGTTCAAAATTTGCTTATATTATTCTCCTGGTATCACAATTACCACACTTTTTGTTGATGACAAAGGGGGAGAAATATATGAGTATTAATGCTATGCTATGCCTTGTTTGTATCATGTCAAAATATCAAACAAAAAACTTGTATCATAATTTTACATATTGATATATTACCATGTGATGAAATGCAATAATTGCTAAAACATTTGAAATGTGTGCATCATGTAATAATATCAAAATCTTACTTCGCAGTTTTACATGTTGATATCTTACAATATGATGAATTGCTACTATTACCATCATTCAAACTTGTAATGTAAAATTTGAAAATGAATGTCAAGCCTTGACATCATCTTCAGAGAGAAACATCATGATGGGAATCATGATGGGAGTATTGATAAGTTTAAATGATTTTAACTTATCAATATGTCTCTTGAATTCAAAGGTTTTGAATTCAAGAATGACTTATCTCAAGTATGGCATATAGATAGGGGGAGTTAAGGTTAACTCCATTATCAATTGATTGTTATCATCAAAAAGGGGGAGATTGTTGAATCTCGGATTTTGATGATGAAGTCAATTGTCATTTGTTATCTAATCTATATATTGAGATAAGTGTGCAGGATTAACTACGATGAAAGTAAGATATGCAGCAGGAGTTGCGCCGGAATCAAGACAATGATCACGTTAGGAGTTCGAGAGTTCGACGGAAGTTCGGACAATCGTCGGAGGTTCTGCGGGAACAAATCCGAGAAGTCCATAAGCTTGCCAAAAAGGCTCGTCGGAACTCGCCAAGTGGATCGTCGCAAGTCCAGGAGTTTGTCGGAAGTCCGCAGGAGCAACACCGAGGGTTCATCGGATGATCGACGGAAGTTCACCGGAAGCTCGCCGGAAGAAACGATTGACGCACCGGAGCAAGTTGCAGTAAATGTCTTAGGAAATATCGTAGTTAGCACAATGATTAAGTTGGAAATGAGAGGTGATCCCATTAACTTAATCTTGGGGCAATTGGGCCCCTGAAAAACCCAAATTGGGTCGAATGGATCAACTCATTCGAACCCTGATTTCTGCCAAGCGATTGAACCGCCCCAGTCAGGCAGTGGCACCACTTGAGCTCGGTCTTCGAGCTCTGGCAGGAGGTGCAACCGCCTCAGTCAAGCGGTGGCACCACCTGAGCTCAGTCTTTGAGCTCTGGCAGAAGGTGCAACCGCGCCTGACAAGAGGTGGCACCGCCCAGAGGCTCAGTCTTCGAGCTCTGCCAGGCGGTGCAACCGCCTCAGTCAGGAGGTGCAACCGCCAGATCCCGAAATTCCGAGAATTGACAGTTTTGAGCTCGAAATTCAAACTGGGTTGGGGCCTATAAATACCCCACCCTTTCAGCACTGAAAGAGCACCAAAAATACACCAAAATCCTAATCTTATTCTGTGATTTTTAGAGCTCAAAATTGTTGTAAAGGCCAAAAGTTCTTCTCCCTCTTTTCTTCCAAGTTCTGATCTTTAAAGAGAGGAGAGAAAATTCTGTAAGGGTTGTCTCCTAAGCCCGTCAAAAAGAGTGAAACTGTAAAAGGGTGGTTGGCCTTCGCCTATTGAAGGAAGGCCTCTAGTAGACGTCGGTGACCTCGTCGGTGGAGGAAGCCGAAAGTGGATATAGGTCAAGATTGAATGAACCACTCTAAATCTCAATTTGCATTTACTTTGAGCATCTTATCCTTCCTGCAAACCTCCTCAATAGCTTACTGCCTTCTGCACATTTACGATCGTGTTTTAAAATTCAGTATTTTCCGAATCAGCGTTTAGACGTAAATCAGTTTTATCGTACGAACATCATATTTCAATTTGCGCTTACATTTTAACTTTCATCATAACTGCAAACTGCCTTCATAGATTTGGTTTAACTACATCTCGCTTGATTACAAGTTAAAGAGATTTACAAATCGGCTTTTCTACCAAAATCGCTTTTATCGTACGAACACCTTTTTAATCGTCGAAAGTTTTCCGCTGCACTAATTCACCCCCCCTCCCCCCCAACGATGACTTGGCACTTCTAACAAGGAAATTCAAAAAATTCATTAAGAAAAATAAGTTTAAAAATGACACAAAAAATAAATTTGAACCCAAAAAGGACCAAATAATCTGCTACGAGTGCAAAAAGTCGGGACACTACAAAAGTGATTGCCCCCAAGCCAAGAAGAGAACATCAAATAAGAAGGAGCTCAAAGCAATGTGGGATGACTTGAGCGCGTCCGAAGAAGAGGAGTCCAACACCGAGCAAGTTATTCATTACGCTTTAATGGCCATCGGAGAGGAGGTAACAAATTTAATTGATGTAGATTTATCATTTGATGCATTATTAAATGCTTTCCATGACTTATTTGATGAATGTAAAATAATTAGTAGAAAATATAAATTACTGAAAAATAAGCATGATAGGCGTGTTAGCAATTTTGATAAATTAAAAACTGAATATCATGATAGTTTAGCTCAATGTGAAAAATGTCATGATTTAGAAACTCTCCAAAAGGAGAACTTGCTACTTAAGGATGCCTTGAAGAAATTCGAGGTTGGTAGGAAGTCTTTGAACATGATCTTTACAAATAAGGGCCACGTTCCCAAAAGAAGTTGAATCGGATTTGTGAGAAGTCCTCACCAAAATCCAACCACCTTCATAAAAGGCCCTATCTTACATGTTCGGCACCAAAATAAATACAACTTTTGTTACAAATATGGATATAAAATGTATCATTGTCCATTCAAGAAAATTAGCCTGAACAAACTGATTTGGGTTCCTAAAGGAACCATGATAAACTCTATACAACATAATAAACAATGTATATCAGTTTTTGAGGCACCCAAAAGTAAATGGGTACCTAAAAATTATCCTTTCTTGTTGAGACATACACCATCACAAGCTAGGAGCAATTGATAGTGGATGCTCAAGGCATATGACCAGAGATCCATCTCAATTCTCTAAGCTCACTAGCATAGACGAAGGCTATGTCACCTTCGGAGATAACAACAAGGGTAAAATCATTGGCAAAGGAACCATAGGTAACAAATCCAACTTCTTTATTGAAGATGTTTTGTTAGTTGATGGTTTAAAACATAACCTCTTGAGTATTAGTCAATTATATGATAAAGGATATATCGTTAAATTTGAATCTAATACTTGCATAATTGAAAATTCACACAAAAATACATCTATGATTACATTAAAACAGAATAACGTATACACCATTAACATCAATGATCTTTGCAATGAAATGTGTTTCTCGATTTTGAATGAGGATGCTTGGCTTTGGCATAGGAGATTAGGTCATGCTAGCATGAAACTAATCACTCAAATATTATCCAAAGAACTTGTACAAGGAATTCCTCATATCAAGTTCATCAAAGATAATGTGTGTGATACTTGTCAATTAAAAAAATAAATTAAGGGTAGTTTCAAATCTAAGAATCAAATAAGCACCTCTAGACCCTTACAATTAATCCATATGGACTTGTTCGGACCAATCTCTACATCAAGCCTACGAGGTAGCAAATATGCCTTCGTCATTGTAGATGACTATACTAGATACACATGGACTAATTTCTCGAAACACAAAAATGAATGCTTTAGATATTTCACTAAGTTTTGTAAACTTGTTCAAAATGAAAAGGGTTTTATGATTTCATCAATTCGAAGTAATCATGGTGGTGAATTTCAAAACCGTGATTTCCAAGAATTTTGTGAATCTAATGGATACAACCATAACTTATCTACTCCAAGAAATCCTCAATAAAATGGAGTAGTAGAAAAAAGAATAAAAATTTATAAGAAATGGCAAGAACCATGTTGAATGAACATAGCCTACCCAAATATTTTTGGGCCGAAACCGTAAACATTATATGCTATATTTTGAATAGAGTTCTAGTGGGACTCTTACTCACTAAAACTCCCAATGAGTTGTGGAATAATAAAAAACTCAATGTTTCATATTTTAAAGTTTTTGGATGTAAGTGTTTCATATTCTTCGGTTTCTAAAGTTTTTCGTATCTTCAATAAAAGAACTTTAATTATAGAAGAATCCATTCATATTGTTTTCAATGAGATTTTTGAAATCAAGAAAAATGATTTTGATGATGATGTTAATTTTGATTCTTTGAATTTAAATAAAAACCCTTCTCCAACTAGCAACTTGGATGCATCCACTTCCGAAACACCCTTATCCAAGGATTGGAAGTATGTAGATACTCATCCTAGGGAGCTAATCCTATGAGATATATCTAAGAGGGTTCAAACACGTTCTTCTCTTAAAAATTTTTGTGTCAACGCTGCTTTTCTCTCCCAAATTGAACCTAAATGTATTGACGAATCAATGAAAGATGATTCATGGATTATCGCAATGCAAGATAAATTAAATCAATCTGAGAGAAATGAGGTGTGGAAGCTTGTTCCTATACCAAATGACCATTTAGTTATTGGTACTAAATGGGTTTTTAGAAACAAGCAAGATGAATATGGTATCGTGGTTAGAAACAAGGCTAGATTAGTGGCCAAAGGTTTCAACCAAGAAGAAGGTATCGATTATGAAGAAACCTTCGCTCCTGTGGCTCGATTAGAAGCCATAAGGATGCTCCTTGCCTACGCTAGTAGTAATAATTTTAAGTTGTTTCAAATGGATGTTAAAAGCGCTTTTCTTAATGGCTTTATTTCCGAAGAAGTCTATGTTGAACAACCTCCTGGATTTGAAAATAATAGCCTCCCTAATCATGTATTTAAATTAACTAAAGCTCTCTATGGTTTAAAACAAGCCCCAAGGGCTTGGTATGATAGACTTAGTACTTTTCTTATTGAAAATAATTTCACAAAAGGCAAGGTCGATACTACATTGTTTATCAAGAATTTTAAAAATAATTTTCTCATTGTTTAGACTTATGTTGATGATATTATCTTCAGTTCTACGAATAAATCTTTTGCTGAAACAGTCTCGAATTTGAAATGATTTTGATAGGAGAATTAACCTTTTTCTTAGGCTTACAAATTAAGCAACTAAGCAATGGCATCTTTATTAGTCAAACTAAATATTCCTTAGATCTGCTAAAATGATTTAATATGGATAGCTCAAAAGCTATTAACACTCCTATGAGCACCTCCACTAAGTTCGAAGTTAATGAAAGTGGAGAAAGCTTCGATCAAAAAATTTATAGGGGTTTGATAGGAAGTTTACTTTACCTCACTACAAATAGACCAGATATCATATTCAGTGTAGGACTTTGTGCTAGGTTTCAATCGAACCCTAAGATATCTCATCTCAAAGCGGTTAAAAGAATACTTAGATATCTTAAAGGTACCATAAATCCAGGATTATGATATCCAAAATCCAAGAATTTTGAGTTAATTGTGTATGCTGATGCGGATTTTGCTAGGTATAGATTAGATAGAAAAAGCACATCAGGATCATGTCAAATTTTAGGACATTCCCTTGTTTCCTAGTCATCTAAGAAACAAAACTCGGTTGCACTATCAATAACCGAAGCTGAGTATATTGTAGCTAGTGCATTTTGTGCACAAGTTGTGTAGATGAAAAACACCATAGAAGATTATAAAGTCTATCTTAAAAACATTCTCATTAAATGTGATAACACAAGTGCAATATGTTTAACAAAGAATCTCATTCAACACTCAAGAACATAACATATTAATATTAGACATTACTTTATACGAAATCATGTCACTAATCATGATATAATCATCGAGTTCATTGATACTAAGCATCAACTGGCTGATATTTTTACAAAACCTCTAAGTGAAGAACAATTTGATTTCATACGAAGAGAATTAGGAATGTTAATTTGTCCGAATGCATAAACTTGTTAAGATTATTTTTTTAATTTTTTTTAATGATCAAATCACTTAATTGCCATGATGATTTTACACAATTACATGCCTTAATTACATGTTGGAAATTATGTGTTTTGAATACAAAAATTTTCATGATAATAAGCATGTTTTATCTTCATAATTCAATTAGAAAATCTATAGCAAAACCTCGTCCGAATGTATGAAAGTATTAAATTTCATTTTCGGATCTTCTTGATCCTAACAATCGGATTTTCTCGATACATTATTCTCTTCCAAACTTAATAAACATATGTTATATCGAGTTTTTGGATTCACATCATTGATTTTTGACATATGGAATAAACTAGCAAATGCATCTCTCATAGACTTACCATGTGAAAAATATCTTTCGAGAAATGGATTTGACGATTCCTTCTTCTATCTTTTGAGAAATAGTTTTACGTGCAAGGATTTGATTCACATACATATCTTGATTCTTGTAAAAATAAAGCGTGCTTTAATATCTTATCAATTTTAACTTCATTCAAATAAGCTCACAAATGGCTTTCCTCCTTCATGCAAAAAGATAATAACAAATAAAGAGGAAAAAGTAATGAAAGTCATCTCCATATCATGTTTTCCTTGAGATGTTTATATAATTGGTATCCTATCACTCATTATTGAAAAATGACATAAACCTAGTTAAAATTTGCTAATATCGTTCTCCTTTTTGTTAATGACAAAGGGGAAGAAATATATGAATTGATACTATGAGTACTATATTTGAATGAGAAATATATGAATTGATACTATGAGTGTCATATTTGAATTTAATGCTATATAAATTGATGCTATGAGTGCTATATTTGAATTTAAATTATATTAAGGTATCAAAAGCTTGCATCGAAATATATGATAAATTGGTAATAGAATTGCTATGATTGCCATATTTGCACTATGTTATTGCCATATTTGCATTATGATAAGATATCAAGAACTTAGATCGCAGTTTTATATCTTACCATATGATGAATTGCTACGATTGCTATCTTTCACATTTGAAATGTAAAACCTGAAAATGGATGTCAAGCCTTGACATCATTTTCAGAGAAATACATCATGATAGGAATCATGATGGGAGTATTGATAAGGATAAATGATCTTAACTTATCAATATGTCTCTTGAATTCAAAGGCTTTGAATTCAAAAGTGACTTATCTCAAGAATGGCATATAGATAGGGGGAGTTAAGGTTAACTTTGTTATCAATTGATTGTCATCATCAAAAAGGGGAAGATTATTGAATCTCAGATTTTGATGATGAAGTCAATTGTCATGTGTTATCTAATCCATATGTTGAGATAAGTGTGCAGGATTAACTATGATGGAAGTGAGACATGTAACAGAAGTTACGCTGGAATCAAGGCCATGATCACGTTGGGGGTTCGAGAGTTCGACGGAAGTCCGGACGATCATCGGAGGTTCTGCGGGAACAAATCCGAGAAGTCCAAGAGCTTGCCAAAGAAGCTCATCAGAACTCGCCAAGTGGATCGTCGCAAGTCCAGGAGTTTGCCTGAAGTCCGCCGGAGTATCGTCGAAGGTTCGTCGAATGTTCGCCGGAAGTTCGCCGAAAGCTCGCCAGAAGAAGCGATTGACGCACCGGAGCAAGTTGCAGTAAATTTCTTAAGAAATATCATAGTTAGCATGTAGATTAATTTAGGAATGAGATGTGATCCTATTAACTTAATATGGGGGCAATTGGGCCCTTGATAGACCTAAATTGGGCCGAATGGATCAACCCATTCGGACCAAAATTCCTGCTAGGCGGTGGCACCACTAGGGTCGACGGTGGCACCGCCTAGGTGATGATCTCCCAGGAAAGCTGGGTGGTGCAACTGCCCAGGTAAGCTGTGGCACCGCTTGGGCTCAGTCTCCGAGCGAGACTAGGTAATGCAACCGCCCCAGTCAGGCGGTGGCACCGCTTGGGCTTAGTCTCCGATTGAGACTAGGTAGTGCAATCACCCTAGTCAGGTGGTGGCACCGCTTGGGCTCAGTCTCCGAGCGAGACTGGGCGGTGCAACTACCCCTGTCAAGCGGTGGCACCGCCCAGAGGCTCAGTCTCCGAGCTTCCAAGTGGTTGTACCGCCCCAATCAGGAGGTAGTACCACTAGGACCCCGAAAATCCGAGAAAAGATATTTTTGAGCTCAAAATTCAAACCAGTTTGGAGCCTATATATACCCTACCCTTTCCTGCATGAAAGGGCACCGAAAATCTAATCTTACTCTATGAATTTTAGAGCTCAAAAGTGTTGTAAAGGCTAGAAGTTCTCTTCCCTCTTTTCTTCCAAGTTTTGATCTTTCAAGAGAGAAGAGAAAAGTTTGTAAGGTTTGTCTCCTAAGCCCATCAAAAGGAATGAAATCGTAAAAGGGTGGTTGGCCTTCGCCTATTGAAGGAAGGCCTCTAGTGGACATCGATGACCTCATCGGAGGAGGAAGCCAAAAGTGGATATAGGTCAAGATTGACCGAATCACTCTAAATCTCGGTTTGCATTTACTTTATGTTCTATCTTAACTATAAACTGCCTCCATAGCTTTACTTTAACTGCACTTCACCTAATCTAAGTTAAAGCAACTTCCGAATCGGCTTTCATACCGAAATTGATTTTATCGTACGAACGTCGTATTTCGGTTTGCAATTACATTATGTTCTCTATCTTAACTGCAAACTGCCTCTATATCTTTACTTTAACTGCATCTCGCTTGATCATAAGTTAAAATGATTTCTGAATCGACTTTTTTACCGAAATCGTTTTTATCATACGAAAGTCGTTTTAAATCGTCGAAAGTTTTCCGCTACACTAATTCACCCTCCCCCCCTCTTAGTGCTCTTGATCCTAACATAT